>NC_142078.1:13997440-14037440 GCF_059756535.1 Pantherophis guttatus | reverse complement strand
AATCAGTGGAATCCATCTGGAAATCGTTGGAAATCACCCACACACACACACAAAAGCAATGGATTTCAGCACCACGGAGACCTCCAAACACATACAAGCTGTGATACTAATTTAGGTGGTAATTTCTGATTCTTTGGGGTGTTTTCATCCCTCTGAGTATAGATTTGTGTCTAAACTGTTGTTGGCTTGCTGGGGAACATCAGGAGGCGAGGAAATCTCCGGATGAAAAGTGGCGAAACGCCAATCTATTTTACTTTCGCAAAAAGAAAAAAAAAAGATTATTTATAGACCCACAGATGGTGATTTCTCTCCCTTGTACACTGTCTGGAGTGATTGGGTTACTATGAAAGACGATGGGGTTAAGGTTAGCGGTTAAGCCGCCAGGCTCGAAATCAGGAGACGGTGAGTTCTAGTCCTGCCTTAAGCATGAAAGCCAGCTGGGTGACTTTGGACCCCAAACACCAGGAGATGGTGAGTTCTAGTCCTGCATTAGGCTTGAAAGACATCTAGGTGACTTTGGACCAGACACCAGGAGATGGTGAGTTCTAGTCCTGCCCTAGGCATGAAAGCCAGCTAGGTGACTTTGATCTAATCAGTAGGAGATTGTGAGTTCTAGTTCCGCCTTAAGCATGAAAGCCAGCTGGGTGACTTTGGGCGAATCATTAGGAGATTGTGAGTTCTAGTCCCACCTTAGCCATGAAAGCCAGCTAGGTGATTTCGGGCCAATCACTAGAAGGTTGTGAGTTCTAGTTTGGCTTTAAGCATGAAAGCCAGCTGGGTGACTTTGGGCGAATCACTAGGAGATTGTGAGTTCTAGTTTGGCTTTAAGCATGAAAGTCAGCTGGGTGACTTTGGGCGAATCACTAGGAGATTGTGAGTTCTAGTCCCACCTTAGCCATGAAAGCCAGCTAGGTGACTTCGGGCCTGTCACTAGAAGGTTGTGAGTTCTAGTTTGGCTTTAAGCATGAAAGTCAGCTGGGTGACTTTGGGCGAATCATTAGGAGATTGTGAGTTCTAGTCCCACTTTAGCTATGAAATCCAGCTAGGTGACTTTGGCCAGTCACTAGAAGGTTGTGAGTTCTAGTTCGGCTTTAAGCATGAAAGCCAGCTGGGTGACTTTGGCGAATCACTAGGAGATTGTGAGTTCTAGTCCCATCTTAGCCATGAAATCCAGCTAGGTGACTTTGGGCCAATCACTAGAAGGTTGTGAGTTCTAGTTCGGCTTTAAGCATGAAAGTCAGCTGGGTGACTTTGGGCCAATCACCAGGAGACAGTGAGTTCTAGTTTCCTGCCTTAGGCGTGAAAGCCAGCTGGGTGACTTTGGACCAGTCCCACTCTCTCTCTCTCATCCTCTCAGCTGGGGCAAGAAAGGTCGTTAAAAACGGGACAAACCTCACTTAACAACTGCCTGGCAACCTGGCAACAGAAACGTTGGGCTTAATGGCGGTCATAAGACGAGGACTTCCTGTACGTGCACCTTTGCCGAAGAGGTGATGCCTTGGAAATGCCCTTTTTTGCTTCTTCCCTCTCACAAAGGAGAGCCGGTATTTTCTCTGTCTTTCTTTTCTTTTATTATTATTCTGTTGTTGGTTTTTTTTGCTTTGGGAAGCTCCCGGGCGAGCCTAATGTCTCTCTTGGCCTTTAAAAATACAGATAGATTTGGATACTTGCTCTCATTACCGCCGGAGCGTCTCCATTCATCAGCGCAACCCCCACCCCATCTATTCTTCGGTCTTAAATGTTACGAAGATGTTTGGTGGCTCCTGTCGCCTAGCAACGAGCATCGTCCAACTGACCCCTGGTTATTTCAAGGGGTCTCTCCACCCCCCCACCCCCACCCCGAGGGATTTTAAGGCCTTGTGATTCCCGATGCTTCTTTCTTTCTTTCTTTCTTTCTTTCTTTCTTTCTTTCTTTCTTTCTTTCTTTCTTTTTTCCCCTCCTCTCTCCTGCCTTCCACTTTCCTTCACTGATGGGTTTGCTGGCACCTTTTGAAGGAAGCTTGCGTCCTGTTTTTGTGTGTGTGTGTGTGTGTGTGTGTTTTTAAAAAAAGGAACCTGTTATGAGATCGGATGGCTTTGAAAGGACAGAAGTGATCCAACCTCCGCACATCCCCTCTAGTTCGAACCTGGAACTCTGAGCAAATTCCCTATGTAGATCTCAGCTTTTAAAATATTTCATTTTATTTCCTGGTTCTATTTCGTAAAATAGCGCAGCATTGCAAATTTGGGGGGTGTGTGTCTGAGATTCCTAGTTTTCTTTTCCTTCCTTCCTTCCTTCCTTCCTTCCTTCCTTCCTTCCTTCCTTCCTTCCTTCCTTCCTCCCTCCCTCCCCCTCCCAATTCTTTCTTCCTTCCTTCCTCCCTCCCTCCCTTCTTTTTCCTTCCTTCCATTCCTTCTTTAATTCCTTCCTTCCTTAATTCCTTCCTTCCTTTCTCCCTCCCTCTCTTCTTTTTCCTTCCTTCCTTAATTCCTTCCTTCCACCCTCCCTCCCTTTTTTCCTTCCTTCCATTCCTTCCTTAATTCCTCCCTCCCTCCCTTCTTTTTCCTTCCTTAACTCCTCCCTCCCTCCTTTCTTTTTCCTTCCTTCCATTCCTTCCTTAATTCCTTCCTTCCTTCACTTCCTTCCTTAATTCCTCCCTCCCTCCCTCCCTCCCTCCCTTCCCTTCTTTCTTTGGGTTAACTAAGATAGAGGAAAGGGTGACTATTGAAATGCAATGCCCTTCTCGGCATTAGAGGCGGCTTCAAACATTTTTCCTGTATTGTGGAATTCTCCCAGCCGGGTTTTTGAGGTTGCAAATGTTTCATGGCCGTGCTAGATAACATTATCAGTTGCAGGACAGGTGGGGGGAAGTATCCAAGCCTGTTTGAATGTAATGCCAAATGCTTAGCATTAAATTGTCTCATGCACCTTCTGCCATCAGCTGGCTTCTGGCATTCAAACGTTGGGCTGTTCTTTTGTGCCTCTTTCTCAGTCCTCTAATGATCCGGAGTCCACTTAAATATGCAGTCTCTGTTATTAATAGGAAGCGGGCATTGGTGTGTTCGCCTTGGGCAAGGACCTATAAAGCATAACCCTGGTCTATTTTGGTAACGTCTGAGGACCATTTACTCACAGGAGGTCTCCAGACTAGAAATATTCAGGACAGAGTTGCTTCTGAGGTGGATAGAGTGATAACCCAGGCTTTCCCATATGAACTTTTAACGTTACTTTCTCGATCTCATAGTCACCATTCCCTAATCATGGTTTAGGAAAGGAGGAAGAGGAGGAGGAGGGGAAGGAAGGAAGGAATGGAAGGAACGGAGGAATTAAGGAAGGGAGGAAGGAATTAAGGAAGGAATGGAAGGAAGGAATTAAGGAAGGAATGGAAGGAAGGAAAAAGGAGGAAGGGAGGAAGGAAGGAATGGAAGGAAAAAGAAAGGAGGGAGGAATTAAGGAAGGAATGGAAGGAAGGAAGGAAGGAATTAAGGAAGGAAGGAAGGAATTAAGGAAGGAAGGAAGGAAGGAATTAAGGAAGGAATGGAAGGAAGGAAAAAGGAGGGAGGAAGGAAGGAAGGAATGGAAGGAAAAAGAAGGGAGGGAGGAATTAAGGAAGGAAGGAAGGAATGGAAGGGAGGAAAGGAAGGGAGGGAGGAAGGAAGAAAGAATTGGGAGGGCGGAGGGAGGGAGGAATGGAAGGAAGGAAAAAGAAGGGAGGGAGGGAGGAAAGAATTAAGGAAGGAAGGAAGGAAGGAAGGAAGAAAAAGAAAGAGAGAGAGAGAGAGAGAGAGAAAGAAAGAAAGAAAGAAAGAAAGAAAGAAAGAAAGAAAGAAAGAAAGAAAGAAAGCCATAGAAAAGAATATTTATAGCTCAAGGTTAAACTGTGGGTCCTTGTTATTTTCTGAGTTTGGTTATTTTCTTGCAGACCTTTCATGACCCAACTAGGTAACATCATCAGTGCTAGAAGCGAGTGGGGTTTGCACTGATGCTACCCAATCGGTAATGAAACGTCTGCAAGAAAATCACCAAGCTCAGAGAGCACCAAGGAACCCCTCATTCCAATCCTGAACTCCAGATATTTGTCTTCTATTGGAACCTCACCAGGGTGAGAGAGTGTGGCGCTCCTGTAGTAGCTGCACGATGCTCCTGATGAGGCTACCTAGCTGGGTAACGAAACGTCTGCAAGGAAAGAACCGAGCTCAGAGACCCCACAAAAGAAAAAGCAAAAATGCCAGATTTGAAACACTTTGTCAATTGAACTAATTTCTTCTTATGATTAGCCTTTGACTGTTCTGGTTATCTTCAGGGGTCCTGAGCATCGGATGAGGTCTGCTCCTATATTATTTCCAACCGGCCTCTCCTTCTCCCCACCTCCGTGGGGAGAATGCTGTTCGGTAGCCCCAAACTTTCTGGAAGAGCAGGTTGAGTTTGGATGCATCTCGTGGTAGAGGGAAGTTCCAGGGTTGTTTTAGTTTTCCTTCCTTCCTTCCTTCCTCCCTTCCTTCCTTCCTTCCTTCCTTCCTTCCTTCCTTCCCTCTCTCTCTTCATGTCTTGCTCTCTCTCTCTTTCACACTCTCTGTTTCTTTCTCTTTTCTCTCTCTGTGTCTCTGTTACTTTCCCTCTGTTTCTTTCTCTCTGTGTCTGTTTCTTTCTCTCTGTCTCTCTGTTTCTTTCTCTTTATTTCTCTCTGTGTGTCTCTGTTTCTTTCTTTCTATTTCACTCTCTATGTCCCTGTTTCTGTCTCTGTTTCTTTCTCTCTGTGTCTGTTTTTTTCTCTCTCTCTCCGTGTCTCTGTTTCTTTCCTTCTGTTTCTTTCTCTGTGTGTCTCTGTTTCTTTCTCTTTATTTCTCTCTGTGTGTCTCTGTTTCTTTCTCTCTGTCTCTCTGTGTCACTATTTCTTTCTATTTCTCTCTCTGTGTCTCTGTTTCTGTCTCTGTTTCTTTCTCTCTGTCTCTCTGTTTTTTTCTCTCTGTGTCTGTTTCTTTCCCTCTGTTTCTTTCTCTGTGTCTCTGTTTCTGTCTCTCTATCTCTCTCTTTCTATTTCTCTCTATGTCTCTGTTTCTGTCTCTCTGTTTCTTTCTATTTGTGTCTCTGTTTCTGTCTCTCTGTTTCTCTCTTTCTTTATATTTCTCTCTGTGTCTCTGTTTCTGTCTCTCTATCTCTCTCTTTCTATTTCTCTTTGTGTTTCTGTTTCTGTCTCTGTTTCTTTCTATTTGTGTCTCTATTTCTGTCTCTTTGTTTCTCTCTATTTCTCTCTGTGTTTCTGTTTCTGTCTCTCTATTTCTCTCTTTCTATTTCTCTCTGTGTCTCTGTTTCTGTCTCTCTATCTCTCTCTTCCTTTCTATTTCTCTCTGTGTCTCTGTTTCTGTCTCTCTATCTCTCTCTTTCTTTCTATTTCTCTCTGTGTCTCTGATCTCTCTGTTTCTTTCTCTCTGTTTCTCTCTCTCTCTTCCTCTTCCTCTCCCCCCACTCTCTCCTGTGCTTCTCGCCCCCTCCCAACCCCCCTCAGCTTCTTTTGACCCAGCACTCTTGGTTCATCAAAGCTGCGGAGCAGATACCTGATTTGACAAGGCTCCGGTGTCAACAGTAAAAGCCCTTCTGTTGTTGTCTCTTCTTCGCCCTTCATCTCGCGCTGTCAGGTTAAATGTTACGGAAACCGAAGCGGGGGAACCCAAACGCCCTTCCCCTTCTCGCCTCTCTTTTGCTCGGCGCCTTAAAGAAGACAACCGTCTCCGGAAAGGCTCTCGGGCAAGATGGTTAAGCTTCTACAGGCGGTCCTCGACTTACGAACCACAGTTGAGCCCAAGGTTTCCGTTGCTAAGTGAGACATTGGCCAAGTGGATTTGTATTCATTTTCTTGCCGCCGTTGTTAAGTCATTAAATGAATCTGGCTCCCCTTCATTGACTTTGCTGGTTAGAAAGTCGCAAAAAAAGGATGGCAGGATCCCGGGACATGCGACTGTCATAAGTATGAGTCAGTTGCCAAGCCGTCTGGATTTTGATCACAGGACTTTGCAATGGTCGTAAGTGTGGAAAACGGCCATCAGTCGTTTTTTTTCAGTCCCATTGTGACTTTGAATGGTCGCTAAACGAACTCTTGTAAGCCAAGGACCACCTGATTTTCACTTTGGCCTGGGTTTCCATCCCAAAAGCCCAGCATCCTTACCAGAGGAAGGCATAGGAGTGGGCCCACGTGGGTGTATCTAGAAAGTTAGCCGCCGTCCGAAGAAAAAGTCAGAAGAAAAAGAAAAAAAAAAAACAGAAGTTTTGCCCGTATGATAAATATAACCCTGGTACCTAGACAAGTTGCTTTCTTTGAGATCCCAGGCGACTTAATTCCAGGACATGTTCATTAATATCTATTTCCTCCTTCAGGGAGTTTGCAGCATTCTTGTTGCGCCAGGTTTTTAAATGTTTAATGTTTTAGCAGCTTCGCTGGTTGCACAGCAGCCTTGAGATTTTTCTCTTTCACACTGCTGCTTCTCCTTCCTTCCTTCCTTCCTTCCTTCCTTCCTTCCTTCCTTCCCTCCCTCCCTCACTCCTTCCTTCCTTCCTTCCCTCCCCCTCCCATATTTTTCCTTCCTTCCTTCCTCCCTCCCTTCCTTCCCGTCTTCCCTCCTTCCTTCTTTCCTCCCATCCTCCCTCCCATATTTTCCCTCCTTCCTTCCTTCCTTCCTTCCTTCCTTCCTTCCTTCCTTCCCTCTCTGCCTCCCTCCCTCTGATATTTTTCCTTCCTCCCTCCCTCCCTGCCTGCCTCCCTCCCTCCCTTCCTTCCCGTCTTCCCTCCTTCCTTCTTTCCTCCCATCCTCCCTCCCAAATTTTCCTTCCTTCCTTCCTTCCTTCCTTCCTTCCTTCCTTCCTTCCTTCCTTCCCTCCCTTCCTTCCCTCCCTCCCTCCCTCCCTTATTTTTCCTTCCTTCCCTCCTTCCTTCCCTCCCTCCCTCCCCGAAACCCACAATATCTTAACTACACTCGCCAGTAGCTTTTCTTATATTGTTTAGTAGTTCTGTGGCAGCTGTCATGAGCCAAGAACTGCACTGTAACATCTGGGAAAATGCCAACACGACCACTCCCTTCTAACACTGATAACGTTACCTAATTGGGTAATGAAAGGTCTGCAAGAAAAACGACCTGATGTTAAACCACCCAGCTCAGAGACCAACCAAGGACCCCATGATTCTCCTCCTCCTCCTCCTCCTCCTCCTCCTCCTCCTCCTCCTCCACAAACCCCTTCTGCCACTAATAATGTTAAACCACCCAGCTCAGAGAGCACCAAGGACCCCATGATTCCCCTCCTCCTCCTCCTCCTCCTCCTCCTCCTCCTCCTCCTCCTCCTCCTCCTCCACAAACCCCTTCTGCCACTGATAATGTTAAACCACCCAGCTCAGAGACCAACCAAGGACCCCATGATTCCTCTCCTCCCTCCCCCCCCTCCTCCTCCTCCTCCTCCTCCTCTTCCTCCTCCTCCTCCTCCCCCTCCCCCTCCTCCTCCTCCTCCTCCTCCTCCTCCTCCTCCTGCCACTAATAATGTTAAACCACCCAGCTCAGAAAGCACCAAGGATCCCATAAGTCAACCCAGACCTACAAAAATATCCTCTTCCACCGGCTACCAAAATGCAAAACCCGAAGGAGAGCTGAAATTGAATGGATAGATAGATAACCCTTGCTATTTGCTTCCTCTCTGGGTTCTTTTTTCCCACCCTCTGCACGCCCCCCCTCCCCAAAATCTTTTAACACAAGGCCTGCCCTACGCTTTGCTTGCAGACACTGGTGTCTGTTTCCTGCCTGAGCCTCTTTTTCTCTTTCCCCCCTCTTCCCCCTCCCTCCTTCCTTCCCTCCCTCTCTCCCTCCCTCCTTCTATCTCTCTCTCTCTCTCTCTCTCTCCCCTCTCTTCCTCCCATCGATGCGTAAAGCCATTACCAAAGGTTAGCTTCCCAGTTAGGAGAGCTTTAGCGTTCCCTCTTGCCTCCGAGAGGTTGCCGTTTTATGGCTCTCCGACTTACACTTTGGTGATGAGAGTAAAGTTGCCTCAGATTAAAGGTCAGCCAAAAATGGCATCCGAGAGCATCCTTAGAAGGGGCAGCGGTCGTTGAAGAGGTGGGCACCACGGGGTATTGACAAGGTGATTCCGGGATATCTGCTGGCAGAATTACGGCTGCCTAGAGAATCCGGAGAGCTGTAATGAGCCCGGGTGAAGAGGAAGAGGCTGGATTTATGGAGCCTGCTCGTAATTTTCTGCCGGAGACGGTTATTGCCAAGGTTGGCTTGGCTGCAGTGGGTCTGGCCTCTCCTTCAGGCCTTGGAGCTTAACCATCCACGAGATTTTATTTTTTATTTTTGCCTTTTTGCTTCCTCGGGGGCCAGCCAGATCAAAGCTGACATTTCTCGCTATTTCACCTGAAGTAGCCACTTGGGGGAAAGCAAAGGGGGAAAAGAGAAGGGGATTGAGAGAAGAGGGGGGCTGGGGGGGAGTGAGGGGGGGTGGAGGGAGGTTGTTTTTATTTATTTTTTTTTTTACTGACAGGTTAGAAAAACTCCTCGTTATTGCCCTCTCTCACCCGTTCCATGAAAATGGGGTTCTTTAGGCTTTTTGGATAAGGGGGGAGGAAGAATTCCAAACTGGACTTTTATTTCCCTGAAGCTTGCTCCATCCCTTGCTCCCTTCCTTTCCCTGGTCCCTTCCTCCCTCCCTTCTTACCTGCCTGAATATTTTCCTTCCTTCCTTCTTTCCTTCCTTCCTTTCTTCCTCCCTCCCTCCCTCCCTTCTTCCCTCCCTGGATATTTTCCATATTTTTTCCTTCCTTCCTTCCTTCCTTCCTTCCTTCCTTCCTTCCTTCCTTCCTCCCTTCCTTCCTTCCTTCCTTCCTCCCTTCCTTCCTTCCACCCTCCCTGCTTGTCTCCCCTCCCTCCCTCCCTGGATATTTTCTATATCCATCCTTCCTTCCTTCCTTCCTTCCTTCCTTCCTTCCTTCCTTCCTTCCTCCCTTCCTTCCTTCCACCCTCCCTGCTTGTCTCCCCTCCCTCCCTCCCTGGATATTTTCTATATCCTTCCTTCCTTCCTCCCTCCCTTCCTTCCTTCCTCCCTTCCTTCCTTCCACCCTCCCTGCTTGTCTCCCCTCCCTCCCTCCCTGGATATTTTCCATATCCTTCCTTCCTTCCTTCCTTCCTTTCTTCCTTCCTTCCTTCCTTCCTTCCATCCTTCCACCCTCCCTGCTTGCCTCCCCTCCCTCCCTCCCTCCCTCCCTGGATATTTTCCATATCCTTCCTTCCTTCCTTCCTTCCTTCCTTCCTTCCTTCCTTCCTTCCTTCCTTCCTTCCTTCCCAGTCTTTCTCCTCCTCCTCTCAGAGTTGGAATCTCTGGACTTGTGGGTTCCACTCATCTCCACTTTTATTGGGTGATGTCTTCTCCAGCAACATATAGTGTAACATCTGGAATACATCTGGTTTTCCTTCCTATTATTATTATATTCTACATCCAGCACCTTTTGTACCACTATAGAGATACCTTCCAGCATGTCCTCCTTTTTTCCCTACATGCTTATGGTCTTGTGTGGAATCATCTGCTGTTGGGCGTGGGAAACCAAGAACCACACATGTTAATATCCAGAGTAGTTTCTTTATTGCTGATCACCTAATAGACAGAATCTTGCCAGGATAAAGCACGCTCTGTATAACTTATTGGTTAAAAGCTGTGAAAAATTAGGAAGGAACCTTTCTGTGCTTCCTGTATAGCAACGATTCAAGACTGATGTTTCTCTTTACTCCGCTCTCCCATAACTCAAGGTCAGATTCCACCACATCTACCTTCCTTAAAAAAACAAAACAAAACTCTTGGCTCCCACCAAACTGCTTTCCTTTGGCCAAGGGACGTCAACCTGCGATGCTCAGACTCTCGGTATGAGATTTTGAATATTGGAAGGCTTAACTTTATGTCCTGCGTCTAAAGGGAAGAGGGCAGCTCTTTTCCACACATCTTCAACTCTCCTCACCTTTTGATGGCTGTTTGATTAGTGTTCAAGTAAGCTTCCACCATCTGGTGACCTCCAGATGTGCTGAGATGGCAGTTCTCACAATTCCCTGGGACGATGAACCCGTTGGCCAGGAGTTGAATTCTGGAGGGTGTGAGAATTCGGCTTCATTCATCTCTTACTCCCTCTTGCTTTTCCTGTCTGCTGAAGATGGATGTTATCTTTTTGGAAATGTACAATATCTGCAGACAAAGTGGAAAAAAGAAAGTGGTATGATATTACACGAGGGCTTCCTTCTGACAATCGGCTCTTCTAATATTCTTGTACAATTCAAGAAATCTTACGGTGATATATCACGAGTTAAAGTCAAGTGAAGTCTACCTAAATGAAATGAAAGAAAGAAAGAGGGAGGGAGGGAGGGAGGGAGGGAGGGAGAGAGAGCGAGGAGAGAGACAGACACAGAAAGAGAGAGAGAAGAGAGAAAGAGACAAAGAAAGAAGAGAGAGAGCAAGGAGAGAGAGAGGAGAAAGAGAGAGAGAGAGAGAGGAGAGAGAGACAGAGGGAGAGAGACAGAGAGGGAGAGAGGAGAGACAAAGAAAGGAGAGAGAGCAAGGAGAGAGAGAGGAGAAAGAGAGAGAGACAGAGAGGAGAGAGAGACAGAGGGAGAGAGACAGAGACAGAGAGAGGAGAGAGAGATAGATAGAGGCGAGAGGGAGAGAGAAAGAGAGAGATAGACAGAAAGAGAGGAGGGAGAGAGACAGAGAGATAGGAGAGAGACAGAGATAGGGAGAGAGGAGAGACAAAGAAAGAGGAGAGAGAGAGAGGAGAGAGAGAAAGAAAAAGAGACAGAGACGGGGAGAGAGAGAATGTTTCTTTTGAGATAGAACTCAAATTCAGGAAAAAGGAAAGGTACATTTCCCTTTATTTTTTTGGCAACGAACGCTCCCTCTTAGAGCTTTGGAAGAGGCCTTCTGAGTGTTCTTTTGTGGGAATGCTTCTTCCGAGACGGAACTCAAATTCAGAGTTTCTTGGACTTGCATTTTTGCGTCTGAACAGATTGTGAACTCCTGGTTTTAGGCCTCCACATATTTTAAAAGACTGGCTTTAACTAGCCCAGTTCATCAAAGGACACTTGTAGTCAATAAGTGATCCTAAAATAAAATTATCTGTCTACTTATAGGTACTCTGGTTCGCTTCAACCAAACATTTAATAGAGTTAGCCTGGTAGTACAATTTATTAAGTAATTATTTCATGATCCTACCTTGTCATGAGATCTCATCCAAGAAGGGTTATCTTTTGGAAAGATAACTCCAAGTGTGCACGCATAGAGAGAGGGAAGGAGGAAAGGAGGGAGAGAGAGAGAGAATGAGAGAGAGAGAGAGAGAGGGAGAGAGAGAGGGAGAGAGATCTTATAGAGGAGAGAAAATCACTTTGTTTCTAGGAGATTAAATGGAGATATCTATGTAGTTTATTTGGCCAGGACATACAAGCAGTTTACCACTGCTTGATTTTGAGATATTGGTTCAGCTTAATCTGCTTCCTTGGTTTCTCCTACCTAACTGTAAATCAACCCAACCTTGCTTTGTTTCGTGCCCTGGACAAGCTTAAGAAAAACTGAAGATGATACGAAATGCCGATTTTCAACTTTTTGGATAAAGACAATGTCTTGAAACCGTAAGAGAAGAACAGGCAGATGCTTGGAGGGCGGCGTTAAGCACGTCATCAGCTTAGAGTCATTACATCGCCACAAATGGTCTTGAAGCTTTCTTGAATTCCGTCGATCCTTTTCTGTGTTCTGCCAATTTAGCATTGAACTTGAGTAGACCAGATTAATGTCAGGCGCAAAGGATCAGGACCATATGTTAAGTCATAATTCGGGATTTATTGGCCAAGCCTATACACAAGAATCTAGTCAACTCAAGTTCAATATTAAATTGGCACCAGAATTAATGGCATTCAAATGCCATTCAAGTGCCATTCAAGTGGCATTCAAGGTCTTGGATCTCTTGTGGTAGCATAACGATTCTAAGCTGATGACGTGCTTAACTCCACCACCCAATTTTGTCTGCTGTTCTACAAAATCTAATAGCCCAGATTGTTCAAGAGGGTTACGAAGCCAGAAGCTTCAAAACAATAAATAAAACAACAAAAATGATGAAAGAGATTATAAGAAGCTCGGGAAATAGATTACGCACCTTGGATTTTTATTTATTTATTTATTTATTTAACTGCCAAAAAGAAAGGCGAGGAAATTATAAAGCTTGACACGGATCAGATTTAGATTGGTGAGTATGTCCATAATTTTTAGATTCTTGATTCTGCTGGGCCTCCCAAATCATCTTGTTTTATTAGGGGAGTCTAGCTTTTGAAAATTACTGGCTTGTTTACACGAACGTGAAATTTACAAGAGCTTTGGCATTAAAATTGTGTGTCACAGAATAGTTTAAATGACAAAGGGAGATTGTATCCTTTTATAATCACGCTCATAAAACTTTGTGCAATGCTGTAGAATGTAGATGAATTGGGAAGGGCCCTCCTTTTATAGAGCTGCTCAGCGGCCTTCAAATAGGGAAGCGCAAATGTTCCTCTTGGGATCTGAAAAACGGAGAACGGTGGCAACTCCTTGGAAGAGGCCAGGCATCCGTTATCCTGGGAGGAGAATTTTAATCCACGGGACACGCACGTCTTCGCATTTTATAGAGCGTGGGAAATGAATTGATGTTCACAACGGGGAAGGAGACGATGAGTTGGGAGGCAAATACTTTTAATCTGTTTGAATTTGAATTTTTGGAAACCTCATTCATCCGTCTGCTTCAGGTAGGTCGAAAGTCACAATCCACTTCGTAGCAGCCAGGGTAGGGAAAATGGGAAATGTTGACTTTCCTTCCTCCCTCGCTTCTGTCATCAGCCCTTCCAGATAGCGTAGACAAGAGGCGCAAATTATGGATATTAACACTACTTTTATTGTAAGGTTACGGTAACCACAACCTGTGAGTCAGAAAAGACCCTTGCTTATTTTGACTTTTCAGGGGGACTGTCAGAGATGATTAAGGGATTAAGGGGTTCTTTACCATCTGGAAGGAGATATAGAAGTATAGGCAGCTGCACAAACAGGCTGAAGAACAGTTTTTATCCGTGGGCTGTCAGATTCCTGAATGAGAACGAACATCATAACTACGTAGTATGATGGACTGCAGGGCCGGCGCAATGTGTAACATGTTCACATTGGTGCAGTAGGACTGGGTGTTTTGTTAATACGATTTATTGGGTTAGGGGTTTTCGGTCTTCACTTTGAGTGGTGTTGTGTTGCGGGCAGGGGTGAAATCCAGCAGGTTCTAACAGGTTCCGGAGAACCGGTAGCGGAAATTTGGAGTAGTTCGGAGAACCGGCAAATACCACCTCTGGCTGGCCCCAGAGTGGGGAGGGAATGGGGATTTTGCAATATCTTTCCCTCAGGAGTGGGGGGGGAATGGGGATTTTGCAATATCCTTCCCCCAGGAGTGGGGAGGGAATGGGGATTTTGCAGTATCCTTCCCCCAGGAGTGGGGAGGGAATGGGGATTTTGCAGTATCCTTCCCCCAGGAGTGGGGAGGGAATGAGGATTTTGCAATATCTTTCCTTCAGGAGTGGGGAGGGAATAGGGATTTTGCAGCATCCTTCCCCTGGAGTGGGGTGGGAATGGAGATTTTGCAATATCCTTACCCCAGGAGGGGAGAGAATGGAGATTTTGCAGTATTCTTCCCCTGGAGTGGGGTGGGAATGGAGATTTTGCAATATCCCTACCCCAGGAGGGGACGGAATGGAGATTTTGCAGTATTTTTCCCTGAAGTGGGGTGGGAATGGAGATTTTGCAATATCCTTCCCCTGCCACGCCCAACACTCCCACCACAGAACCGGTAGGGAAAAATTTTGGATTTCACCCCTGATTGGGGTGCGTGTGCACTGAGGGAGCTCAACCGATCTCATTGTACATATGTTGTGCACGGACAATAAAGATTTGAATTGAATTGTTGGGGGTAAACATACGAAGACCGGTTGCAAGAATTGGGTATGTCTAGTCTAGTAAAAAGGAGGACTCAGGGCAACATGCTAGTACCATTTTCCCCCCAAAATAAGACCCTGTCTTATATTTTTTGCCACCGAAAAAAGGCACCAGGTCTTATTTTCGGGAGAGGGAGATGTCGTCCACTGACTCACCTCACTTGTACGACTCCTTTTCGCTGTCAGAGGCGTTCAGGAACTTCTTCAGCCAGCAAGACCAGCAAAGTTTTCCTGAAGGCCTCTGCAGCTGATAACAGAGCTTTGGATCGATCCAGAGTTATCGGCGACAGAGTCTTGCTGGCTGCAGAAGAAATGGGCCAACAAGGCAGATGTTGGTATGTGCGAGGCCTGGCTACAACTGTCCGAAGGTAAGTAGTAGGGCAGCTCCACTCCCATCATCCCTACCGTAGCTTAATTTTTACTCGTGCACCCTGGAGTGGGTGGGGTCTTAATTAGGGCTTATTTTGGGGGTAGGGTTTATATTGGGCGTGCATGTCAAAACCAAGCTAAGACTTACTTTCGGAGTAAGTCGTATTTTATTTTATTTATTTATTTATTTTATTAGTCATATTTCTATGCCGCCCACTCTCCGGGGACTCTGGGCGGCTTACACCAAAGACAGTATACTAAATAGCATATTGCCCCCAACAATCTGGGTCCTCATTTTACCCACCTCGGAAGGATGGAAGGCTGAGTCAACCTTGAGCCGGTGAGATTTGATCCGCTGATGCTGAACTAGCAGTCAGCTGAAGTAGCTGCAGTACTGCGCTCTAACCACTGCGCCACCTCGGCTCCTTCCCCTTTTCGGGGAAACACGGTAGTCTTCCTAATATCTAAGGGGCAGCCACAAAGAAGAGGGAGTCAAGCTATTCTCCAAAGCACCTGAAGGCAGGACAAGAAGCAACGGGTGGAAACTAACCAAGGAGAGAAGCAACCTAGAACTAAGGAGAAATTTCCTGACAGTGAGAACAATTCATCAGTGGAACAACTTGCCACCAGAAGTTGTAAATGCTCCAACACTGGAAGTTTTTAAGAAGAGGTTGGATAACCATTTGTCTGAAGTGGTGTAGGGTTTCCTGCCTAAGCAGGGGGTTGGACTAGAAGACCTCCAAGGTCCCTTCCAACTTTTGTTTATTCTACGTTCTGTGTTTGCTTTTTGATGGCATGGGCACCACTTCGTGGGTTCTTCTCTCGTTTTTCTTTCTTGCTTTCAGAACATAACAGGAAAGAAAGCAGGCTATTTAATAACCCTTTTTAAGTTTTATCGAGCCCACTGCTCCAAGAATTCTCCGTGCGGAGAAACCGAAAACAAAACAAACAAACAAACAAAAAAAAAAAAACTGATCAGAAAGTACGGCCCCCTCTCTCTCTTCTTATTCATTGCAACCTGGGCTGACCGAAGGCAGCATTTTAGTGCTAAGTGGGAACTCCGAGCAAGAAAAAAAAAAAGAGAAGTGTGAAAGCTGCCAGAACTCAAGAGATCGGTTGGGAGAAAGTGAAAGGGGAACGAAGCCATAAAAACCCAGACAAACCTGCCAGCAATTTATCGCCGGTCATAAATGTGTAACCAACATAAAAACCCGAGGAAAGAACTCAATTTATTTATATATATATATATATATAAAAAGAGCTGCCAGTTAGTGTATATTTTCTCAGTATCTATATAAAAAGTTACTTCATGTTCCCGTGAAAAGAAGAATGCCAGAGCTATAAATCTGGTTAAAACCGGTAATCATAGGAAATAATTTTTTGGGGGGTGCGTGCGCGTGTGTGTGGCAAACATTTTATTTTTTATATTTGGAGGTGGTAAACTTTCAGACTAAGAATATTTAGCCAGGACTCTCCAATCTCAAAGGAAACCTCTGTGGCTTTCCTTCTGTTGCTAGAATTTGGCAAGATTTTGTCTCTTTGTTTTTGATTAGAGTTCGGAGTTAATAAATGTTGTATATTTCCCTAGGTTATTGGATTAGAGGCTGGATTGGTTCCCCTGGGTTAGAAGTTGGAGGATGTTCTAAAAATTTGATTGGGTACTTAAGTATCTATCTATCTATCTATCTATCTATCTATCTATCTATCTATCTATCTATCTATCTATCATCTATCTATCTATCTATCTATCTATCTATCTATCTTATCTATCTATCTATCTATCTATCTATCTATCTATCTATCATCTATCTATATCTATATCTATATCTATATCTATATCTATATCTATATCTATATCTATATCTCAGCTATCTTTTAGCCCCTAAAGGATTTTTCTAGTCGATTGCAACTATTTAGAACTTAGTAGGTGTTGGCGTGGGTGGTTGAATTGGCGACATCAATATCCTTGTGGACTAGAAACTTTCTTAGACGTGCCAGAAAAATAGTGTGGTGAGGTGTGTTTCTCTAGAAGCAAAGCCGTGATACGTATTGCGGGTTGTCTGAATTATACTGCGGGGTCCTTGGTGCTTTCTGAGCTTTGGTGGTTTTTTTTTTTTTGCAGACGTTTCATTACCCAACTAAATTACATCATCAGTTCTGCTTTTGGGATGTAGCCAGAAAGTCAGATCCCTGGTGTAAAGGCTGGGTCAAAAATTCATTCTTCATCAATCAGAAATGGTCATCTATTAATGGAATACAGGGCTAGCCGGCCTTGAATTGCAGAAGTGAGCTTCAGCATGGAATAAACCCAAAAGTGCTTTTTCAAATTTCCCTGAAGACGTTTCGCTTCTCATTCAGGAAGCTTCTTCCGTTCCTCTGTTCAGAACGGAAGAAGCTTCCTGGATGAGAAGGGAAACGTCTTCAGGGGAAAAACAAAGCCCGATAATTTTGAAAAAGCATCTTTGGAACAACCATCACTTGGATGGACCGAGACTCTCCGTAAACATTTAGCGCGGAATAAACTTTATTCGTGTATTTGATTCATCTGGCCTCAAAGTTGGCCATGATTCCCTCTGTTGTGGATGAGCAGAGAACAATATCTAAGAAATATGAATGGGAACCTTTGAAATCTTCTCGTTGGAGCATCAGAAAGTGAAACCCTTCCAACCTGGAGATTGATGAATTTTTCGCCCAGCCACTTTCCCAGCATGTAAACAAATCTCGCCCGGCCTGTTTTAAGGAAGGGGAAGGTAGATTCCGCCAGGCGAAGTAATCATTTTTATTCTGCTGATTGTCCAAATGGAAATGGACATATATGATAAAAATGTCAGGCTCCCTTCCCACGTCAGGCGCCTAACAGGATTACATGTCATCTCTTAATGTCTCGCTCTGTTTTCCTTTTGCCGTGAATGGCTGCATTATTGCTCACAGGAACTCTGCTGTAATATATGGTAACAGACAAGTAGGTCTTTATGGGCAGTGATTATTCGCTTTGAATGAAACCTGTGATTTATGTCCATTTAACTGAAAAGCCTTGTAAATTCCCAGTGCTGCATTTTTCCTCAATAGAGAATGAGTGAAGCGAAAGTGACAACCGGCTTGGTGGGGGGAAATGTGCAGAGCTTCGCCGCGTTATATTTAATATACCTGACATGACAAAAGTGCCCGACGTTAGCCCGTCACCTTTAAGCAGGCGTGGAAGTGACATCGAGTCAGGAAGGGCTGCGAGCGCCAAGCGGTTTGGCCTCCCAAGCCTATCTTTTAAGTAATTTCTTTTACGGCTCCGCCTCCTCTTCCTCCTCTTCCTCCTCCTCCCTAGCGTATTCCTGCAAGCGCAAAGGTCTGCTTTTTGGATCATTGAATGCCACTTTGCATGGTCAGTTGCCTCTCCACGGCGCAGGCCCGTGGCATGCGTATCTTTGTCGATGGTGTCTTGCCATTTTTGTTTTGGGGGTAAACATACGAAGACCGGTTGCAAGAATTGGGTATGTCTAGTCTAGTAAAAAGGAGGACTAAGGGTAACATGCTAGTACCGTGTTTTCCCCCAAAATAAGACCCTGTTCTGTCCCCGTCTCACACACGCACACAAACAGATATCCAGGGGTTAAATAAAACTGGCAGACAACAAATTCTTTCGATAAGAGGATTGGCAGCAACCCAGTAGTTGCTTGCCAAGAACTTTACCCATAAAGGGAGGGGTTGTTCCTCCGACAGATAAAGCCAAACAAGATACACACAGTTCAAGAATTGTCAAGTCCAGTCCGTATTAAATCCAAGGCAGATATCGTTGTTGCAAAGATACAATGTGACTCGCTAGTAGTTAGTTTTGTCTGTCGCAGAGTCTGAATGGCCACCTCACCCCCTTATATCCCCTGTGGGGCGTGGTCTAGTGACTCAGCTTAATCTCTGGCACGCCTCCTTTTCTGCTGCGTGTGCTTGTCTCTCCGACACTTGGCGTGGATCCAGCCAAGACTTATCTCCATCACTGTCCGACTGTGAGGAAATACCTGGCTCCTGGCCAATCTTTTCCCCCTTCGGGAGACACCTGAGGCATTGCCAGAAAGGAGGGTCCTGGAGAGGGAGGCCTGGCCAACTCCTCTCCTTCATGGTCAGAGCATTCTCCCTCCGATAAATCGGCCTCGGGGGTCGGAGTCACAACAGACCCCGTCTTATATTTTTTTGCCACCAAAAAAGGCACCAGGTCTTATTTTCAGGGGGGGGAGATATCGTCCATTGATTCACCTCACTTAGGCGCATCGCCCTCAGCCTCCTTTTCGCTGTCAGAGGTGTTCAGGAACTTCTTCAGCCAGCAAGACCAGCAAAGCTTTCCTGAGGGTAGCTGAATCAATCCGGAGTTATCGGCGACAGAGGCCTTCAGGAAAGTCTTGCTGGCTGCAGAAGAAATGGGCCGGCAAGGCAGATGTCGGTGTGTGCGAGGCCTGGCTGCAACTGTCCAAAGGTAAGTAGTAGGGCAGCTCCACTCCCATCATCCCCACTGTAGCTTAATTTTTACTTGTGCACCCTGGAGTAGGTGGGGTCATAATTAGGGTGTAAGGTTTCGATGTCATCTCAAATAAATTGCACTCCCAAACAATTAATCTTTGCTGAAATATTCCATTTATTGAGTACGACAGATCTGTCCCCGACTTCGTCGTAGCTGATACTAACCCTCTGACCCCCAAACCCTTCCCTTTCCGTTCCCCAATTCTCATCTTCTCATTGGCCATCTTCCAAGTCAGTCTCCCCCAGCTTCTGACCTCACCCCACAGGAATGTTCCCCCCTCCCATCCCATCTCCTAGGGGATATTATCTACAGAGAAAATAAGTAGGTGAAAAGTCAAGCCTCATCTTTTTATGGCAGCATCAGAATGCTGACATAGGGCTTATTTTGGGGGTAGGGTTTATATTGGGCATGCATGTCAAAACCAAGCAAAGACTTACTTTCGGAGTAGGTCATATTTTCGAGAAAACACAGTAGTCTTCCAATATCTCAGGGGCAGCCACAAAGAAGAGAGGGAGTCAAGCTATTCTCCAAAGCACCTGAAGGCAGGAAAAGAAGCAATGGATGGAAACTAAGCAAGGAGAGAAGCAACCTAGAACTAAGGAGAAATTTCCTGACAGTGAGAACAATTAATGAGTGGAATAACTTGCCTCCAGGACAGAAGAGACTGGACAGCCATTTGTCCGGAACGGTATAGTCTTGGCCAGAGTGGCAGCTGCTGCCGGCCTTCTCTCATCGTCTCTAGAATCAGTGCCACACCAAAATGTTGTCGAATGGTATCATTTGTGATGTGGTCAAGAAGGGAGATGCCCGATATCCAACGGAGCCTTCGCATTTCCACGGCATGGAGATAGCTTTCGGTCCCTGTTGTTGCTGCTAAGCCTTCAGTGCCGTGCAATGCAACAGGGCAGATGGTTGTTTTGTAACCCTCCTGCTCCTCCTCCATGTCCCCACCCAAAAAAATTATTAAAACTCAAGGAGAGAAGCCGCAGCGAGAAACGCACGAGGAAAGGCATGGTGCTTCCGATTTTGGCACGGGGGTGTTGGGTTTTGCAGCTTTCCTGCCCCGTGGCATTCGCCAGTTAGGATAGGAGATAAGATGGCTTGGGGGTAGAGCTGAAGTTTATGATTTGTACAAGTTGAATAGCGGATGCTTGAGCTGTGTGTTTGGTGGAGGTGGAGGAAGAAGAGGAGGAAGAAGAAGAGGAAGAGGAGAAGGAAGACATGGAGGAGAGAGAGAGGACAAGGAGGAAGCGAAGGAAGATATGGAGAAGGAGGAAAAGGAGGATATGGAGGAGGAGGATATGAAGGAGGAGGAGGAGAAGGAGAAGATAGACAATGAGTAGAAGGAGAAAGAGAAGGAGGACAAGGAGGAAGAGAAAGAAGATATGGGGAAGGAGGAAGAGGAAGAGAAGGAAGATATGGAGAAGGAGGAGGAGGAGAAGGAGAAGATAATGAGTAGAAGGAGAAAGAGAGGGAGGACAAGGAGGAAGAGAAGGAAGATATGGAGAAAGAGGAAGAGGAGGAGAAGGAAGATATGGAGGAGGAGGAGGAGGAGAAGAAGATAAACAATGAGAAAGAGAAGGAGGACAAGGAGGAAGAGAAGGAGGTGGAGAAGGAAGGTATGGAGAAGGATGAGAAGAAGGAAGATATGAGAAGGAGGAGGAGCAGAAGGAAAATATGGAGAAGGAGGAGAAAGAGAGGAGGAGAAGGAGATCCTTCCTTTTCTTCTCTTAGTGCTTCAGTTTCTATATTTTCTCCTGTAGTACCATACTAACTGACATCTTACCAGCTGAGTAGAAGATTTGGGCAGTTGGCGATGGGACATTGCTTCCAACGACTTAACATGCCCTTCTCGCCTTGCAGTCATAAATATGAGTTATTTGCCAAGCGTCCAAATTGCTTATTTCTTTTTTTTTCCTTTCCTAATTTCCTAAGGACAGGGGACACAGTGGCTTAGTGGCTAAGACACTGAGCTCGTCGATCGAAAGGTCGGCAGTTCAGCGGTTCGAATCCTGAGTGCCGCGTAACGGGGTGAGCTCCCGTTCCTTGTCCCAGCTTCTGCCAACCTAGCAGTTCGAAAGCAGGTAAAAAATGCAAGTAGAAAAATAGGGACCACCTTTGGTGGGAAGGGAACAGCGTTCCGTGCACCTTTGGCATTGAGTAATGCCGGCCACATGACCATGGAGACGTCTTTGAACAGCGCTGGCTCTTCGGCTTTGAAACGGAGATGAGCACCGCCCCCTAGAGTCAGGAACGACTGGGACGTATGTGCGAGGGGAACCTTTACCTTTAATTCTCAGGAATGAGATGAAAAATTTTGGATTTTTCTTTTTCGTGGAAGCGTTCTCTTGGAAGTTGGTCGGTTGAATGTTGGCTGCCTCCTCGCCATCACTCTTTCTTTACTGACTCCTAAACCTTTGCCTATTATGGCTCAGTGTTTCTTTGTGACGGGCATGTTTTGAAAACATCGGACTTAAAGCCTCGGTTAACAAAACCCCAGCATACTCTCTTTTCAAGGTGAAACGTGGAACTGAATTAATAAATAAGGCTGGGGAAAAAAAAAAAAAGCTTTGTCTTTTTATCGTGGCGAGAGCTCTCTGGGGCAGGCCCTTTCATTGTAGCTGCCGCGACATTATTCCGTTAGCCAGCATACCTAGCCGTACAATTCCAACACCGCGGGTTTCTAATCTGCTTATTTATAATTCAAAAGCTGGCCCATATATTAATGAACCCTTAATGAGCTGTTGAAAATGCCTGAATTACAGTCAGATTATTAAACTCCAACGGCCCCTGTAATCAAACCGGTGTTTTTGATTTTTTTTTTTGAGTGGGATTTGAGGGTGCTTTTGGTATCGGGGAGAGGTGGGGGGGGCTTTCGTGTGGCGAAGGGGAAGGCTTGAATCCGAAGGGGAGGCTTTGTAATAATTTTGACCTGCAATTTATTTATTGGCCTCTGAATGCCGTGTTATCTACGGAGGCAGGTGTGCGGCGGATTGAAAGGCAGCTAATTAGGATCCACGGAAAGATAGGCTAAAACTCTCTGGTTTTTATAACAAAGGCGGCGAAACAAATGTGGGGGGGGGCTCTGTTCTTGATGCGATTTGTTGGGATCTTACCTGTACGGAAATAAATGGTAGACAGAAATTGGGAGCCAGCGAGCAGGTGCCTCACCTGCTGGGCAGCGCCCAAAAAGGGGCTGTTGAAAACACTTCTCCAGCGGAAAAGGAACGTGGATAGAAGATAATATTTGTAGCTGGGGTGTGTGTGTGTCCTGTGGTTTTCTTGCAGATGTTTCATTACCAAACTGGGAAACACCTATCTGTGCTAGAAGGGAGGAGGAGGAGGATGGTTATTTCCTTACAGACCTTTCATTACCCAACTAGGTAACATCATCAGTGCTAGAAGGAAGTGGGATTTGCGGAGTGGAGGAGAAAGAGGAGGAGGAGGAGGAGTGGTAGGAAGACTGTTGGGTCCTTGGTGCTCTCTGAACTTGGATGCTGCTGTTAGTCAGTGGGACTTACTCCACAGATGGGTTTCAGCAGGTTCTGCTGAACCGGTAGTGGAAATTTTGACTAGTTTGGAGAACCGGTAATAAAAATTCTGACTGGCCCCACCCCCATCTATTCTCTGTCTCCCGAGTCCCAGCTGATTGGGAGGAAATGGGGATTTTGCAGTATCCTTCCCCTGGAGTGGGGAGGGAATGGAGATTTTACAGTATCCTTCCCCTGCCACGCCCACCAAGCCAAACATTTTGAAACCCACCACTGACTTACTCCCTGTTTTATTATTCAGTAGCTCACCCTGCACCCAACGCCCTGCACCCAATATTTAGATAAGCAGGGATTAACACCGGACAAACAATCAAGCAGAAAACGATACCCTAATCAAGGAACTACCCACACCTCCACCAACAGTGACAGGGCAAGCGTCTTTATATAAACAGGGAACAAAGCCCTACTCCCTGCCAGCACCTACGATGTTACCTACCTCGTTTGTCTAGCATTAATCCCTGCTTATCTGGAATTTAGTGTCTGGGTGCTGGTTGCCGCGTGAGCTGCTGAATATAAACAGGGAGCAGATCACACTAGCACGTATGACGTGACCTAGTTGGGTAACGAAACGCCTGCAAGAAAACCACCAAATGGCTCAGAACTGCCATATATAAACAGGGAGCAAGCCACCCTCACTAGCGCTGATGACGTTACCTATTTGGGTAATGAGATGTCTACAAGGAAACCACCCAGGTTCAGAGAGCCCCGACGACCCTCACGGAAAAGAGGGTTAAAAGCAACGTCCCCAAAGTCCCTTCAAAAGGGGCATCAGTCTCTAAGCAACCTTTTGTTTCCAACCTGGAATCATTCCCCCCCTTCTAGGCTGACACATAACAATCTAGATGGAGTCCTTGCATTGCCAGTGTTATTAGTAGTTCTCCCGTTATGGTGGAAGTGATAGATGGTTGCGCCCGGTGAAGTCCATGCTATATCTCTAATATCGGGAAGCTCTCAAAGGTCACCGAACTAAAGAGTAATAAAGCTGTAGGTTGATATACTGGGGAATAAAAACAGACAAACAATAAGCAGCGGGGTGAGCTTATATGTCGAGAAGGCGCCTAGTATGGGTGCTTACATTTACAAAGGACTTTGGTCGTGCCTACGAAAGGGAAGCTGGCGTGCAAAAACACCGCCTCTATTGATGCGTCTTCGGTAATTTGCGTCCAGATTAAGATTCTAGCGTGTGTTGTTGAAGTCATGAAGAAATAATAAAACTAGGTTCAACTCAGTGGAGCCACGATGGAGAGAAAGGCGTCGGCTTCTCTGACGCCTTTAATCTGGGATTTAAGACCAAACCTTTGTTGACCTCGGCAAGGATCAAGGAAGAAGCGAGAATCTGCACGGCAGGTCAGGGAAAAGGTGTCGGAATGCCTGCCTTGGTGGTAAAGATGGAATTTTGGAAAGCTCAAGGAGATTTTCCAGCCCCTGTTTAGAATGAGTTTGAATGAGGCTGACCCTGTAAACTGCTTACAGAGGGCTGGAAAGCACTGCGAAGCGGTATATAAATCTAAGTGCTATTGCTATTGCTTCCTTCCTTCCCTCCTTCCTTCTTTCCTTCCTCCCGCCTTTCCTCCCTCCCTCCCTTCCTTTCTCCCTCCCTCCTTCCCTCAGCCTTTCATCCTTCCGAGGTGGGTCAAATGAGGACCCAGATTGTTGGGGGGGCAAGAGGTTGACTCTGTAAACCGCTTAGAGCGGGCTGTAAAAGCACTGCGAAGCGGTATATAAGTCTTAAGTGCTATTGCTCTTCCTTCCTCTCTCCCTCCCTCCCTCCCTCCCTCCCTCCTTCCTTCCCCCCCCCCTCCATTCCTTCTTTCCTCCCTCCCTCCCTCAGCCTTCCATCCTTCCGAGGTCGGTAAAACAATGACCCAGATTGTTGGGGGGGCAAGAGGCTGACTCTGTAAAGCGCTTAGAGAGGGCTGTAAAAGCACTGCGAAGCGGTATATAAGTCTAAGTGCTATTGCTCTTCCTCCCTTCCTTCCTTCTTTCCTTCCTTCCTCCCCTCCATTCCTTCTTTCCTCCCTCCCTCCCTCAGTGTTCCATCCTTCCGAGGTCGGTAAAACATTGACCCAGATTGTTGGCGAGCAAGAGGCTGACTCTGTAAAGCGCTTAGAGAGGGCTGTAAAAGCACTGCGAAGCTACGCGCTATTGCTATTGTGGATGTTGAAAAGTTGGCCATTCCCAGCCTGGAACCCGTATTTGGTTCGATATGGACACCCATTGATGCCAGAAAAGAAAGTATCAACACACAAGCTCAGGGGGTTGGGGGGGGGGTCTTCTCCCCACCCAAGGAATCAGCCAGGACGGCTTGCTTTTGAAAGCCTACCGAAAGAAGTTAATTACAGCGGATCCTTTTTTGGGGGGTGGGGAGTGGGAAATGAGGTTGCCGTACAGCGAGGCCTTGCCTTTTTCTCTCCTCCTTAACATCGGTAATTATAATCTCAACGTTGTGTTTTGCGGGTGTGTGGAGAAACATCTTGGCAGCCCGCCCACCTCAACCCGATTAAACGTACAAATTGTCAGCCTTGATCTGCGGCGTTCAGATGGGACTGCTGACAAGGCATAACTCGGGGAGCTTCTCCTGGGCAGCCAAAGCTTTTCATTTCTTCTGGGGAGGGGGAGAGAGAGAGAGAGAGAGAGAGGGAGGGAGGGAGGAACAGGGAAGGGGAGGGGGTTACCTGGTAACAAACAGATGCTACTGCCACCAAACCATATGCTTAGAGCCCTGAAATTCTGGGTTTGTGCAGGTGCAAGGGAGTCGCCGAGCACAGGTCCGGAATTAACTGGGATGGAACAATTCCACCCCCAAAAAGGAGAGAGTTCAGAAGCAGAGAAGAAGAGAGAGGGGAAATAGAGAGGGGACAGGAGAAGGAGAAAGGGAAGGAGAGAAGAGAGGGAAGAGAAAGCGGAGAAGAAGAGAGAGGGGAAATAGAGAGGGGACAGGAGAAGGAGAAAGGGAAGGAGAGGGAAGGAGAGAAGAGAGGGAAGAGAAAGCGGAGAAGAAGAGAGAGAGGAAATAGAGAGGGGACAGGAGAAGGAGAAAGAGAAGGAGAGGGGAGGAGAGAAGAGAAGAGAGGGAAGAGAAAGCAGAGAAGAAGAGAGAGGGGAAATAGAGAGGGGACAGGAGAAGGAGAAAGGGAAGGAGAGGGAAGGAGAGAAGAGAGGGAAGAGAAAGCGGAGAAGAAGAGAGAGGGGAAATAGAGAGGGGACAGGAGAAGGAGAAAGGGAAGGAGAGGGAAGGAGAGAAGAGAGGGAAGAGAAAGCGGAGAAGAAGAGAGAGGGGAAATAGAGAGGGGACAGGAGAAGGAGAAAGAGAAGGAGAGGGGAGGAGAGAAGAGAAGAGAGGGAAGAGAAAGCAGAGAAGAAGAGAGAGGGGAAATAGAGAGGGGACAGGAGAAGGAGAAAGGGAAGGAGAGGGAAGGAGAGAAGAGAGGGAAGAGAAAGCGGAGAAGAAGAGAGAGAGGAAATAGAGAGGGGACAGGAGAAGGAGAGGGGAGGAGAGAAGAGAAGAGAGGGAAGAGAAAGCAGAGAAGAAGAGAGAGGGGAAATAGAGAGGGGACAGGAGAAGGAGAAAGGGAAGGAGAGGGAAGGAGAGAAGAGAGGGAAGAGAAAGCGGAGAAGAAGAGAGAGGGGAAATAGAGAGGGGTCAGGAGAAGGAGAAAGGGAAGGAGAGGGAAGGAGAGAAGAGAGGGAAGAGAAAGAAGAGGAAAGGAGAGGGATGTTGTAAAAATGGGTGAAATACGGTGTACAGGAGAAAAGAAAACAGATGGACGATTTCGTTTTTTGGGTTTTTTTTTCATGAGGGTTATACTATTGAAACTATAACGGAAGACTATACGGATGCAAAAACACATCGGTTTAGATGTCATTGCACGCTAGTTAATATTTATATGAACGCTAAGATTTTGCGTAGAAAGTAGGAGTAAATAACGTGAAGTAAGGAAAATGGGAATGCAATGATTAGGAATACGTTTATATGTATTGAAATGTATGATACTCAAGCATCGCGCCACTCGCACAATGATATGTACAAATTAAAAATAATAATAATAATAAAAAAAACTTGATTAACAACAGCAACACTTTTTGTTCTAGAATATTCAAGAACTGATGGGATGAACACGGGAAATCTGGACATTTCACACGGAGCTAACGGAGGTCTCCTTTTTCTTTCCTTCTCCCAAGGTCTCAGCATCCGAGGGGCGCAAGAGGAAGACCCCCCAGATCCGCAGCTCATGAGGTTGGACAATATGCTTCTCGCGGAAGGAGTCTCAGGACCCGAGAAAGGCGGCGGATCGGCGGCGGCGGCCGCGGCGGCCGCGGCTTCAGGCGGAACTTCCGATAATTCTATCGAACACTCAGATTACCGAGCCAAATTGACGCAGATCAGACAGATCTACCACACCGAGCTGGAGAAATATGAGCAGGTTAGCGCTTTATTTATTTATTTATTTATTAAATTTCTATACCGCCCTTCTCCAAATAGGACTCAGGGCGGTGCACAGCCTAAGTAAAAACAGAGCATACAAAATTTAAAAACAGTATTAAAATAATTAAATATTTTGGCCGTAAATTAAAACAACCCAATTTAAAATCAATTTAAAATTTAGCTCAAGCCAGCCCAGCTAGTTGAAATAAATAGGTTTTCAGGGCCCGACGAAAAATCCGGAGGTCTGTTATTGTACGTAACTCTGGGGGAAGGTTGTTCCAGAGGGTGGGCGCCGTCACAGAGAAGCCTCTCCCCCTGGGGGTCGCCAGCCGACATTGTCTGGCGGACGGCACCCTGAGGAGGCCCACTCTGTGCGAGCGTACTGGCCGGTGGGAGGCTATTGGTGGCAGAAGGCGGTCTCATAAGTACCCCGGCCCTAAGCCATGGAGCGCTTTAAAGGTGGTCACCAACACCTTGAAGCGCACCCGGAAGACCACCGGGAGCCAGTGCAGCTCGCGCAGGAGAGGTGTCACATGGGAGCGCCTCGTCGCCCCCATAATCCCCCGCGCGGCCGCGTTCTGGACCAGCTGGAGCCTCCGGGTGCACCCCAGGGGGAGCCCCATGTAGAGAGCGTTGCAGTAGTCCAGGCTGTGACGAGTGCCTGAGTGACTGTGCGTAGAGACTGTGCTTGAAGTCTTGCCACCTGGTTACATGGGTGGTGGTGGTTCTCTTGTTTGAAGTCAGCCTCCAAAAACCAAGAAAGACACACTGAGGTTCTTCTAGCACACAGTGATGGCTAACCACCTTCCCGGAGCCCTACGGATCCTGCCGTGTGCATGACCTACATAGTGGCAGACAAGGAAACATTACCTGACGTTTTTTAGCTATCTGGGTCAGCTGCGAGGACGCTTGGGCTGACGTCTTGCTGCTTTTCTCTTGCCGCGGCTTCCTTTTTGAACCCAGGAGCAAAAGGACCTGGCGTTGTCTTTATGGTGGCTTCAGCCCCCTCCTCCCCAACCCTCTGCCCCCTGCCTGGAGTTTGATTTTGACATTGGTTGCCAGTTTCAGGGGTGCATTTTAAAGCAGCGGGGGGAATGTGGTGGGGGCAGAGGAAGGGACGAAGCAGATTTTTCAGGAAAGTGTGCCTTGCCATCACTTTCCCAGCGCCAGGAGAAAAATCCTTCCCTTCATAATTTACAGCCGCTATAATAGAGATGACATATTGAAAGCTATCTTCTATAATTACATTGAAATACATTTTTTTTTTTTTTGGTGGTGCTCTGGGCAAAAGTATTTGTAAGCATCTCGAAAGTCTCAGGATAACTGGGGAGCTGCACGACGCCCGGATGCCTTCTTTCTGAAAGGAGTGGGGAGTTTTGGGGGGGTGGGAAAGCAAGGAAGGGGACCCCCCCCAAACTAGTAGTTTAAGGGAGGAGTGGAGGGGAAGGGAGGGTTGTTATTTATTTATTTATTTTCATAGCAGAAGGAAAAAAATAAAGTAAAATAAAACACAGACCAGACCCAACAGGCAATTTATCATGCTAAAGTAGTTATCCTGTGACTTCCAGCTGCCTTAAAGCATCTGATTTTAGGTCCACTTCTGCTTGTTTTCTGTGCATCCTTGCAAATAATTCTCGGGGAACCATCCCACAGCAGGGGTGGAGGTGACATTTATCCTAACTGTAACCCTGCCACGAAGAAGAGGGAGTCAACTTATTCTCCAGAGCACCTGAAGGCAGGACAAGAAGCAACGGGTGGAAACTAATCAAGGAGAGAAGCAACTTAGAACTAAGGAGGAATTTCCTGACAGTGAGAACAAATAATCCGTGGAACAACTTGCCACCAGAAGTTGTAAATGCTCCAACACTGGAAGTTTTTAAGAAGTGACTGGACAACCATTTCTCTGGGATGGGATAGGTTTCCTGCTTGAGTAGGGGGCTGGACTAGAAGACCTCCAAGGTCCCTTCCAACTCATTCTGTGTAGCCTCGTCTTGGGGACCTGAGGCTGGTTGAGAGTAGCGTTCCAGCCAAATCTTTCTAGGGTCTTGTCTCTGGGATGACACAGGAATTTAACAGTCCCTTTGATTGCTCCCCAGGGGAAAAAACCTTGGGTGTTAGTAACCACCGTGTTAAGATTCCCCCTGGTTTTTTAATTATCTAAATGTAAATACTTAACGAATTTTACTTAGAGTAATGAGCTAAGTGCACACTCCACAAATGAGCCGTTCAGATTAACCACGGATGAAGGGGCGGCTGTAGAGGCGAGCTTTTTTGAAATCCCCACAGAAAGCAAGACGGGGGCCCTGCTGCCAAACCGCTCATCAAGATTTGCGCCCGTACAGGTCGTCCTCGACTTACGACCACGGTTGAGCCCAACGTTTCTGTCGTTAAGCGAGACATTTGTCGAGTAAGCCTCTTGTGGGTTTCTGCTGGTAGGGATTAGGTCTTGGGGTTATTTTAGCTGTCAGGATTCCAAGTAATACACTCCTAGCAAACAGAACTCCTCAAAGAATAATTTTATTGGATATGTCATATTGGCACAAGCTGGTGAAAACCGACTCTGAATATCCCCGCGGTTTTCCCCCAATTAAAAAGAGAAACTATTTTTCCCTCCTTCCCCGAACAATCAGTCCCACGGTCCAATTAAGGTGCCGTCCGGTTTTCCTGGTAAACTTCACTCCACCTCCCTCCGGCCACCTGTGGGAATGTCCTTGGTTCCCAGGAGAAAGTATCTTGTTTTGGCTACAAAACCCCACCTATTTCTATTTCCCCTCTTCCCCTCTCCCTCAGCTCCATTGCGGCAACGCTGAAGCTTCAAAATGGCTTCGGCCAGGTCAGCTTCAGGGTTGACATGAGCAGGGCTTGTGAAGTAGA
Organism: Pantherophis guttatus; assembly: GCF_059756535.1. Lineage (NCBI taxonomy): Eukaryota > Metazoa > Chordata > Lepidosauria > Squamata > Colubridae > Pantherophis > Pantherophis guttatus. The sequence goes on along the minus strand of NC_142078.1, from coordinate 14,007,730 downwards.
ACATTGTGTGAAGCCAATACGGATTAACAGATGGGTTGGAAGGGGCCTGGTAGGTCATCTAGTCCAACCCCCATCTGCCCAAACAGGAGACCCTACACCATTTCCGACAAATGGCAGTCCAATCTCTTCTTGAAAGTCTCAAGTGATGAAGCTCCCACAACTTCTGTTCCATGCGTGGATTGCTCTCCCTGTCAGAAAATTTCTCCTCATTTCAAGGTTGAATCTCTCCTTGGTCAGTTTCCATCTATTGTTCCATGTCTGGCCTTCAGGTGCTTTGGAAAATAGCTTGAGCCCCTTCCTCCTCTCTGTGGCAGCCCCTCAAGTATTGGAAGATGCTCTCATGTCTCCCCTGGTCCTTCTCTTCACTAGGCTGGCCATGCCCAGTTCTTGCAACCATTCATCGTATGTTTTAGCCTCCAGTCCCCTCATCATCCTGGTTGCTCTTCTCTGCACTCTTTCTAGAGTCTCAATATCCCTTACAGATTAACAGAGTTGGAAGGGACCTTGTAGGTCATCTAATCCAACCCCCCATCCAAGCAGAAGACTCTACACCATTTCTGATAGATGGCAGTCCAGTCTCTTCTTGAAACTTCCAGTGATGAAGCTCCCACAACTTCCGAAGGCAACTTCTGTTCCATGGGTTGATTGTTCTCACTGTCAGAAAACTCCTCCTTATTTCTAGGCTGAATCTCTCCTTGTTCAGTTTCCATCCATTGTTCCTTGTCTGGCCTTCGAGTGCATTGGAGAATAGCTTGACCCCCCTTCCTCCTCTCTGTGGCAGCCCCTCAAATATTGGAAGACGGCTATCCTGTCTCCCCTGGTCCTTCTCTTCACTAGACTAGCCATGCCCAGTTCCTGCAACCGTTCATCGTATGTTTTAGTCTCCAGTCCCCTAATCATGGTTGACTGCTGATCGTTGGAGGACATCCGTTGTGTTTTCTGAACTTGGAGTAAACATGTTGTGGGTTTGCCCGAAGCATCCCTCCTCATTCTCTCCTCTCCCCCCTCCCCTCCCCTCCCCTTGCAGGCGTGCAATGAATTCACTACCCACGTGATGAATCTCCTGCGGGAGCAGAGCCGAACGCGGCCCATTTCCCCCAAAGAGATCGAGAGGATGGTTGGGATCATCCATCGGAAATTCAGCTCCATCCAGATGCAGCTCAAGCAAAGCACTTGCGAAGCGGTCATGATCTTGAGATCCCGGTTCCTGGATGCCAGGTGGGTAGATCCAGTAGATCTCTTGGGGAGGGGGGAGGGACTGTGATAGATCAGGAAGGATTGTTTCTGCTAGCTCTTCGCAAGCAAAGCGAAGTTTGAGAAGCTCATTTGTTCTACCATCATAAAAAAGTAAAAGGTAAAAATTCCCCTCGCACATTTGTGCTAGTCGTTCCCGACTCTAGGGGGCAGTGCTCATCTCCGTTTCAAAGCCGGAGAGCCAGCGCTGTCCGAAGACGTCTCCATGGTCATGTGGCCGGCATGACTCAACGCCAAAGGCACACGGAACGCTGTTCCCTTCCCACCAAAGGTGGTCCCTATTTTTCTACTTGCATTTTTTACCTGCTTTCGAACTGCTAGGTTGGCAGAAGCTGGGACAAGTCACGGGAGCTCATCCCATTATGCGGCGCTAGGGATTCGAACCGCTGAACTGCCGACCTTTCGATCGACAAGCTCAGCATCTTAGCCACTGAGGCACTGCATCCCTTCTACCATCATGGCAGACCTCAAAAGCTTTGTTTCCCAGGTTGCCTGCTTCAACATCGTTTTCCGAAGGTCCACTTCCCAGGTCAATTTTTTTTTTCCTGGTGCTTCTAGAAGAAGGCTCTCCGAACTTGTGGACTTCAACTCCCAAAATTTCCCAGCCAGCAGGAAAAAGCCTCAATTTTAGTAGCCACCCCAAATCTTTCTGTTAAGTTTGCCCCTGGTTGCCCCTGATGTTGTCATTGTCTCACCTGTGGGATTTCTCTCTTTCTCTTTCCCTTCCTTCCTTCCTTACTTTTTATCCTTCCTTCCTTTCTTTCCTTCCTTTTATCCTTCCATCTTCCTTCCTTTTATCCTTCCATCTTCCTTCCTTCCCTCCCTCCTTTCTTCCTTTTTATCCTTTCTTCCTTCATTCCTTTTTATCCTTCCTTCCTTCCTTCCTTCCATCCTTCTTCCTCCTCCCTCCCTCTCCCTCTCCGCCTTTTTCCCTCGCCCTTTCCTTCTCCCCCTCTTCCTCTCCTTCTCCCCCTCTTTCCCTCTCCCCTTCTTTTCCCCCTCCCTCTTTTCCCTTCTCCCCTTCCCTCTCTTCTCCTCTCCCCTCCTCTGCTCTGCTCTTAGGCGAAAAAGGCGCAACTTCAGTAAACAAGCCACAGAAATCCTGAATGAGTATTTTTACTCGCACCTCAGCAACCCCTACCCCAGCGAAGAAGCCAAAGAAGAGCTGGCAAAGAAATGCAGCATCACAGTATCGCAGGTAAACCTTGACTCCTTCGTGTGTGTGTGTGTGTGTGTGTGAGAGAGAGAGAGAGAGAGAGAGAGAAGACATTTAGCGATAGGTAGGTTCCCCTTGTGAGAACCGTTGCCATTTCTGAAATTAAAATTGCCCTTCCTGCATTGTTCTGCTCCTTGTTGTAGTAGTGATAACCATCCCTCTCTCCTCTTGGCCAATGGGATGAGCAGCAGAGAGTTTCTTTCATGGTTCCTTGACTCCTGAGGGGCCTTCAGAAGCTTCCTCAGTGGTCCTTTCTTGGGTGAAATGCTCCTCAGGTGACAAGCCACTCTTGACCAGCCCTACCAACTAAAACCTTTCCCTGGAGTGGGGAGGGAATGGGGATTTTGTAGTTTCCTTCCCCTGGAGTGGGGAGGGAATGGGGATTTTGCAGTATCCTTCCCCTGGAGTGGAGAGGGAATGGAGATTCTGCAGTATCCTTCCCCTGCCACACCCACCAAGCCACACCCACAGAACCGGTAGTAAAAAAAAAATTGAATTCCACCACTTCTGCCACCTCTTTCCTAAAAATCAGCGTTTTTGAGCATCCTATGTTCTTTTCTTGGCCGTCGTTTTCTTGCCAGCGGACGCTTCATCACTTTGCTCAGAGTTGAACTCATGATTGTTTTTCGGTTGCCCCTTGCCCAAGAACTTGGCGGTGGGGAGTTGCCGCCTCTTGGACAAGCTAAGCGGCTCCAAGATGGGTCGATTCCCATCTTCGTGCCGCAAAAGCTCTGCCTTCGCTCGTGCCTTCTGGCTGATAGAGGGTGGGATGGGGGGGGGAAACATGCCCAGAGAGCGGCTAATTAGAATTTAAAAGCCAGCCTCACATATGATATGATTGGCCTTTGTAAAGGAGGCCTACTCATGTGGATCGCCTAATTATGTGCTAGGAAGGAAGGAATTCTCTGTGGCCTACTTGAACCCTGTCCAGCATTGTTCCTTTGTGGCTAGAGCGAAAGCGAGTGGGAGAAAAAAAACTTGGGTTTTCCGGCGACTTGCCCGTCTTCCTCTTACGGTCACGGAAATTTGAACACCGCAGCAGAAGAAGAGAAACTGAGAAGAACGATGCCGATGCTCCACCAAGATCAGAATCTTATTTGCAATTTGAGCAGGCAGCTCCCCACCACTCCGGAGAACTGACGGCCAAAATAGAGTCTATCTTTTCTGCTCTTTGTCTCCGTTTTTCGATAAGGCTGGTGTTTTCGGCTTCGTGCTTCTAGGTGCTTCTTCCTTGCTCCTAGAAGCACGAAGCCGAAAACACCAGCCTGAAGATGACGAATGAGACTTCGTTGAAACGTCACCAAGACACTTCCAATTTTACGTGGGAGAAAACCCGAATAACCAAAGACCTACATACAAATACCCGCGAAAACCTCAGAAAACAAATATATATATATATATACACGAAATCAGGGTTACATTTTCTACGAGTCGATTACAATGGCAATTGTACAATCTTCTTCCCATTCCAAGATCAAACAAGAATGCTTTGGCGTCCTTCTCCCCAAAGTTGCGCGTCTTTTCGATTTAACAATAATTTATGGCCTTTTTGAAAATTTAGCATTGCAATTAACGTGATGAATCAGTGCGAGGGTATTGTTTTGAAATGTAATACACAGTTAAGCCCAATTAATTAATTGGCTTTCAGCGACTGGGAGCAGAGTGATGTCGGCTGGGCTTTTCGATGCACAGATAGTTTGTTTAAATGAAAAATGGGGCATTGCATAGATGTATCTATTCATCCTACCCCCTACCCCCCCCCCCCACAAATAAAACTTCTAACATGCATGAAGGAGACGAAAGCTTGGTCATTGCCGAGAAACCAAGAGAGCCCGGCATTCTTGGCCAATGGTGGAATCAAACTTTGGTTTGAGTTTCTTCTGCCTCTTGTCTGAAGGGGCAACAGCAGGGGTGGGGCTGCTGGGGGTTCGCAGGGGTTCGGGAGAACCTCTAGCTTAGATTCTGTGCAGTTCGGAGAACCCCCCAAATCCCACTCCTGGCTGGCCCCGCCCACCCCTCCCCTCCCAGGAGTCCCCACGTGGCCCGTTTTGGATGCAGTTAAGTGCAGGGTGTGCGCGGAGGCTTGGGGAGGGTGAAAAATGGGCCTACCGGAAGTTCAGGAAGGCCGGCCTCTGGAGGGCCTCCGGAGCCTGCTGAGGCCGTTTTTGCCCTCCCGGAGGTTCAAGGAAAACCTCTGGAGCCCGGGGAGGGCAAAAATGCCACCTACCCTGCCGTGGTGCAGGAGGCCGACTAGGCCACACCCATGCCAGCAACCAGGCAGAGAACCCATTGCTAAAATTTATGAAGCCCAACCCCTGGGTAGCAAGTCCTACATATGGCTGGAGAAAAGGTCCAGGCGTCCTGAGCTGTAGGACAGCTGCTGGCCTTGGCACTCAGCACCAGCTCCTCTTCCTAGGGAAAGGGGTCAAGGAACCCCGCGTGGTGGCGGTGGGATTCCAGGAACTCTTTCCCGAAGTCCTCTCTCTCTTTTTTTTTTTTTGCAAATCCCGTTTCTCGAGAGCGATGCCTTCTCCGATGGGTCTGAACAGCGCCTCCGTCAAGGAGAGGAACTTGATTCGATTTTGGACCTCTTTATTGACTTCTGCAAGCCAAGGCCCAGGCCTGTTAACGTTTTGCATTACTTCATATTTCTCGGAAAGGAAGGCAAAAGCCATCTGCGACTCTTCTGCTCGCGACGGCAATTCGGTTAAGGCTTGGTGTTGCTTAATGGCGGCTCTTTGTCATCAAAGGACACCCAGGTTCCTGGAAAAGGTTTGCAAAGGACAAGAACCCCCCCCCTGAAGTGGTTTGCCTGCAAGACAACGACACGTTGAAAGGAGAAGGGAAGATCCGTTCTTTGTGTTCAGGAGGCTTTAAAAGACCATCTTGTGAAATTTAGGGGCAGTTTTAGAGCGAACGTTTTATTTGGAGGGCTCCATAGCTTCCACACGCGTGTATCCAGACATCCAACATTCATAAAGATTTTATTTGTTTGCTTTCAAGAGAAAACCGGTGGCTTGGTGGTATTTTTCTTTCTTTTTTTTTTTTAAATGTGGCTCTCAAATCCTTTTGCTTTCAGCCAACGCCTAGGTGTGTTCGGAGGCAGTTCAGAAGAAGAACAAACTATAGGCTGGAGTTAACCTTGGCTTTGATGATAGTTGACTCACCTAAACTGCAGACTGTGTGGATTGTTGTTTTTCCCCCCCTTCTCGTGCACAGCAAGAAGGTGTCCGTCCTCTACTCTGTCGGATGCCTTTTGAGTTTAGTCGAGGGAATAAGGCTTGCTTAGAAGGAGACGCTGGGATTAAAAACAGTAATCACTGTAGATGTTTTGGGTTTACTTCATTGCATTGCATTGCATTGCATTGTATTTTTAAAAAAAATTTAATTTATTTTTTAAATTTGATTTATATGCCGCCCTTCTCCGGAGACTCAGGGCGTCTTACAATGCGTTAAGCAATAGCCTTCATACTTTTGTATATTTATACAAAGTCAGCTTATTGCCCCCACAAACTGGGTCCTCAATTGTATTGTATTGTATTGTATTGTATTGCATTGCATTGCATTGCAATTTATTTTATTTTATTGTATTGTATTGTATTTATTTTATTTTATTTATTTTATTTCATTTTATTTCATTTCATTATTTTATTTTATATTATATTCTTAGTTTTAATTTTAGTTTTATTTTTTAACTGGGAGGAGGCCGGCAATCCTGACTTTGATATTCCTGGGGTTGCCTCGCGCAGGTTAAACATAATGTACGATCCACTGTGCCTTTCATTGCTTCCAATTAAACTTTGCTTGTTAGTTTAACCTCTTGGTAATCCCATCAAACAATGGATAGCAAAGACAACACTGCCCACAGTAGCTATGGATGAGTGGCCATTAATTTTAATTGCCTTGATATTAAAGATTAAGAACTAGGGAGACTGGAAGGGTGGAAACAATCTGATGTCGAGCAAATCTGCCTTCCCTAGGCTGCGGGGATATTAAAAATTTTTTACTGTGAATTAAACAAGCCTTTATTAGTGATGGCCATTGCTGGATTGGTCCAGAGGTGGGCATAAACGCCCCGATTTCTTATATATCCACAGACAATCTGCTTGACGTATAGAGATTCTGCAATTATGAAACTGTTAATAAAAGCCATAATTGGATTGTCCGTAGTAATTATTTGCCCGGCTTTCATTAATGCTTTATTGCTTCCTGACTGACAAGGTAATATTAAGTGCAATATATGTAATACTCCAGCGGGCCGTCTTGGGAATTCGGCGGGCCAAAGGATGCACCTTTGCTTATTGCCTTCGAAGCTCGGAGGGTTTTCATTAATTTCGGGGAGAGCTAAGGCCAGGATGATGGTAGCGAGGGTTTTCCTGCTTGCTTTTAAGACGATAAGGGGGCTCAGAGTCTGCCTTTGTTTCAGTTGGAGTAATTTGATGGCCTGGTCAAGAGAGTGGCTTTCCAAGCCAAACTCTTTCGGATCTACAGAGAGCCGAGGTGGCGCAGTGGTTAGAGTGCAGTACTGCAGGCGACTTCAGCTGACTGCTAGCTGCAGTTCGGCAGTTCGAATCTCACTAGGCTCAAGGTCGACTCGGCCTTCCCTCCTTCCGAGGTGGGTAAAATGAGGACCCAGATTGTTGGGGGCAAGAGGCTGACTCTGTAAACTGCTGAGAGAGAGCTGTGAAGCGGTATATTTAAGTCTAAGTGCTATTACTGTCTGTCCATCCATCTATCTATCTATCTATCTATGATCCATCCATCCATCACCTCTCTCTCTATCATCATCATCTCTCTCTCATCTATGATTTATATCTGTCTGTCTGTATCTATCATCCATCGATCCATCCATCCATCCATCTGTCTGTCATCTCTCTCTCTCTCATCAATCTATCATCATCTCTCTCTAATCTGATATCTATCTATCTATCTATCTATCTATCTATCTATCTATAATCTATCTATCTATAATCTATCTATCTATCTATTCTATCTGCCATGGTTGCGCAGTGGTTAGAATGCAGTATTGCAGAATAATTCTGCCGACTGCCAGCAGTTTGATCCTGAGCGGCTCAAGGTCGACTCAGCCTTCCATCCTTCCGAGGTCAGTAAAATGAGGACCAGGATTGTTGGGGGCCAGAGGCTGACTCTGTAAACCGCTTAGAGAGGCCTGTAAAAGCACTATGAAGCAATATATATAAGTCTAAGGGCTATTGCAGGCTAACTCTGCCCATCGCCAGCAGTTTGATTCTGAGCGGCTCAAGGTTGACTCAGCCAGGCAAGTGAGGCCACCATGCAACATTTCATGCATGGATGGCCAAATAAGGATTGGTGGGTTGTGGTGATTATTTTTCTTTTCCCCCCTTTTGTTTTTTTGCAAACACGCAGGTCTATCCGCAGGCCAGGTTGCGAGGTTGTTTTTACTCCCATCACCGAAAAGACAATTGCTGGTTGGAGGAGTTCTTTTTTTTTTTTTGGGTCCTTTTTATGCTCCCTCCTCAGGGGTGGGGTCTGCCCAGTTGCCGGGTGGGCGTGGCCACAGTGGGTGTGGCCTAGTTGGCCTCCTGCACCATGGCAGGGTGGGGGCGTTTTTGCTCTCCCCTGGCTCCGGAGGCTTTGTTCGAGCCTCCGGGAGGGCGAAAATGGCCTCCCCAGGCTCCGGAGGCCCTCTGGGCCTGTTTCTGGCCTTTCTGAACTTCCGCCCGTTTTTCACCCTCCCTGCGTGCCCTGCACTTACCTGCATCCAAAATGGGCCGCGTGGGGACTCCTGGGAGGGGCGTGGTGGGGTGAGCGGGGCCAGCCAGGAGTGGGATTTGGGGGTTCTCCGAACTGCATGATGTCAGCATTCTGATGCTGCCATAAAAAGGAGGAGACAAGGCTTGGCTTTTCACCTACTTATTTTCTCTGTAGATAATATCCCCTAGGAGATGGGATGGGAGGGGGACATTCCTGTGGGCTGAGGTCAGAAGCTGGGGAGACTGACTTGGAAGATGGCCAGTGAGAAGATGAGAATTGGGGAACAGAAAGGGAAGGGTTTGGGGGTCAGAGGGTTAGTATTGGCTATGACGAAGTCGGGGCCAGATCTGTCGTACTCAATAAATGGAATATTTCAGCAAAGATTAATTGTTTGGGAGTGCAATTTATTTGAGATGACATCGAAACCTGACACATAGAATCTTAGCTAGAGGTTTTCCCGAACCCCTGCGAACCTCCAGAAGCCCCCCTGTCCCTCCTGCCTTCTCCCGTTGCCAGCGAAGGTCGCGTCTATTTGTTTCTGTGGTTTTTCTGGAGATGGGAGGAAGGCTGGCCCAACATTCAGAAAAATATGAAAAAGAAAGCAGCAGGCTGGGCATTAAATTCAGGCATGGTACATCAAGACATCTGGTCATCCAGCGAGAGTATATCCCTAGTTGGAGCCAGGATATACCAATCAGGTGCCCACAAATGTTGAGCAAATCATACTCAACCCAGTGTTCTCTTTCTTTTCCTTTCCTTTCCTTTCCTTTCCTTTCCTTTCCTTTCCTTTCCTTTCCTTTCCTTTCCTTTCCTTTCCTTTCCTTTCCTTTCCTCCTTTCCTTTCCTTCCCCTTTCATCTTTCCTTTCCTTTCCTTTCTTCTGTCCTTTCCTTTCCTTTCCTTTCTTTTCCTTTTCCCTTTCCTTTCCTTTCCTCCTTTCCTTTCCTTCCCCTTTCATCTGTCCTGTCCTTTCCTTTCCTTTCCTTTCCTTTCCTTTCCTTTCCTTTCCTTTCCTCTCCTCTCCTCTCCTCTCCTCTCCTCTCCTCTCCTCTCCTCTCCTCCCCTCCCCTCCCCTCCCCTTCCTCTTTCATCCTTCCCTTCCCCTTTCATCTGTTCTTTCCTTCCCCTTCTTCCTTCCTCCCTTCCCTCCTCCCTTCTTTTTTCCTTTCTCTTCCCTTCCCCTCCTTCCTTCCTTCCTTCCTTCCTTCCTTCCTTCCTTCCTTCCTTTCCTCTCTCTTTTATTCTCACTCTCTCCTCCCCCCCCTTTCCCTCTCTCCCTCCCCCTCCCCCCATCTCCCCTTCCAGGTATCCAACTGGTTTGGCAACAAGAGAATCAGGTACAAGAAAAACATCGGGAAGTTTCAAGAGGAGGCCAACCTTTACGCTGCCAAAACAGCCGTGACGGCAGCTCACGCCGTAGCCGCTGCTGTGCAAAACAACCAGACCAGTTCGCCCACCACACCAAACTCTGGTAAGTCTCTGTCTTTCTTTTAAAAACGGCATTTGGAGGAGGTGGGAGGAAAAAAGGAAAAGAAAAAGAAAAAGACAGATCCGGAAGGCAAGGGAGGCTACCCTTCTCCCTAGGCCACCTAGAGTCAAGCCAGGGGTGTCCTCATTGATGGGAGCAACCGAGTGCTGAGGAATTGGTGAGGGGTTCACCCAACGGAGGTGTAAATCTTCCAGTGGACCTTCTTCAAAAATAGCCAGACCTGGAACTCTTGTCCTCTGCAGCCAGGATGTTGCTGTCGTTCCCCTGTCTCGGGAGGGAACTCTCTTGGTAACAAACCCAGTAAAACCATCACCACGACAAAAAAAAGTATGTTTTTTCCCCCCTGGCCCACTTGCCGTCATCTCCGGGAGTTTGAAGCCCAGAGAATGGGACTCTTCTCTGACCCAGCTCCCCAAACCCTCTGAAATCAATCGATCGATTCCTTTATTAGGAGCGCCAGCAGCCCCGGCAAAAAGTTTCTCCCTCACAGCAGGCTAACACGTCTGTTCAGCCAGGAGATGAATAGTTATCTGCCGCATCTATTCATCTCCGCCTCTCTGCCTTTTATCCCCAGAGCTAGGGTGGGGCTTCGCTAG
>NC_142078.1:13967440-13992440 GCF_059756535.1 Pantherophis guttatus | reverse complement strand
ACATAGATAGATAGATAAATATGATAGATACCATGTGTCCCCCAAAATAAGATCCTGTCTTATATTTTTTTGAACCCTGAAATAAACGCTTGGCCTTATTGCCATGTGCTCAAAAGCCCGATTGGGCTTATTATCAGGGGATGTCTTATTTTGGGGGAAACAGGGTAGCTGGTCCGAAACGAGCATCTTCTGGCAGGGAAAATGGAGGCCTCAACCTAGAGATGGAGAAGGACGTGACTGGTGATCTCGAGAGCGCTTGTGTAGGAAAGCAATCCGAAGGACGGGAAACCGAAGAATAAAGTTTGGTGGTTGCGTCTTGCCTTAGAAAGCTCCCGGGAGAAATTTCTCTGGCCTGGTTTTTCTGCAGCTGAGGTCAGCTCGTCCTTCTTCGCTGTTGCCGGTAATGAATCCGTCCTTGTCTCCCCATTTTGGGGGTGTGGGGGGAGGAAAGCTGTCACTTTGGGGGTAGAAAGGTTATCTGTCCTTGTTATTGATAAGCAAAAGGAGACGAGGCTGAGTGGCGGGTTGGAGGAGCTACTGTCAGGACGGGTCCATTAAAGGCTTTGTGTTTTTAAACACACACAAACACACAAGAGGCATTAATATCTCTCTCTCTCACACACATACACACACAAATTTCCTTTTCCAGTTAAAAAAATAAATGATGGTAGCATCGGAAACTACCGACCATAATTTTCCTTTACGGAAGGACCAGCTACAGGCTGAATTTTGATTCTTTGCAGGTTGTCTATGGAGATTCTCTAAGGGACGCGGCTAAGACGCTGAGCTTGTCGATCGAAAGGTCGGCAGTTCAGTGGTTCGAATCCCTGGCGCCGCGTAACGGGGTGAGCTCCCGTGACATGTCCCAGCTTCTGCCAACCTAGCAGTTCGAAAGCGGGTAAAAAATGCAAGTAGAAAAATAGGGACCCCCTTTGGTGGGAAGGTAACAGCGTTCCGTGCGCCTTTGGCGTTGAGTCATGCCGGCCACATGACCACGGAGACGTCTGGTTCTTCGGCTTCGAAACGGAGATGAGCACCGCCCCCTAGAGTCGGGAACGACTAGCACAGATGTGCGAGGGGAACCTTTACCTTCACCTATGGAGATACTCAGTCATCCAGGTCATGCTTGTCCTCAGCTTTTCCAAGAGCCACTGGGCTTTCTAACTAACCAGAAACTCCAGTTGCCTCATGAAAAGTCACTTCTGTGTGGATTGTTTACCGATTGTGATTTCCTTGCTGCCTGATTCTAAAAATTCTAGGCGACATTTGTCCCGGGGTGAAATTCACTTACTTTCCCTACCGGTTCGCAAATGTGCGGACGGGCGCGGAGGGGCCCATTCGCAAAGCCTTCTTACGCATGCGCAGAGGCGGAAAATCGTCACGTCAAGGGACGTGATGACGTCCGCGTGGGTGGGCGGAGCCTCCCGCAGCCGCCGCTACCAGTTCGGATCGAACCGGCTGAATTTCACCCCTGGTTTGGCATAAAAACACCGTCAGGGACCACCGTGAAACTCAGCATTGAAGCCGATAGCTCTCTGCGTGTTGTCGCCAAATAAGGACCACTCCCCTCCTTCAAGCCAAGCCAAGCCAACGAGGAAGCCAGATTCACTTAACAATCATGTGACTCACTTAACAACTGCAGGGATTCACTTAACAATGGTGGCAAGAAAGGTCTTAAAACGAGGCAAAACTCACTTAACAACTGTCTCGCTTAGCAATAGACATTTTGGACTTAACTGGGGGTCATAAGTCGAGGACTACCGGTATAAGCTGTGTTACCGTTCTGGATGTTACTAAAGTTATTTACTATGCTTAGAATTAGTCCATTTGATTACGGAAATATAGGAGGAGGAGGAGGAGGAGGAGGATACAACTTTTAGGTATAAAGCCCAAGAGACGCTTATTCTACCGATTCTGTATCTTGTGGTACAGGTAGTTCTCAACTTACGACTATAATTGAAACTGGACTTATGGCTGTAAGTCATGTTGGTCCTTCCGGAGAATGTTTTGTAGTTTAGGGTTGAAATGAGGGATCCTTGGGGCTCTCTGAGCACGATTGACGTTTCATTACCTAACTAGCTAACATCATCAGTGCTCAAAGGAAGGGTTTGTGGAAGCGGAGGAGGAGGAGGAGAACCGTGAGGTCCCTGATGCTCTCTGAGCTTGCTTGTTTTCTTGCAGACATCTCATGACCCAACTAGATAACATCATCAGTGCTAAAAGGAAGTGGGGTTTATGGAGCGAAGGAGGAGGAAGAGGTGGTGGAGGAGAGGAGAAGGAGGGGGAAGAGGAAGAAAAACTGCGAGGTCCTTAATGCTCTCTGAGCTTGCTTGCTTTCTTGTAGACGTTCCATGACCCAACTAGCTAACATCATCAGTGACAGGGTAGCGTGCGAAAATAAGAGTTCCAAAGAGCCAGGACGGAGTAGCATCTCCAGCAGAATTCTGCATCTGAGCAGTATTCGGAAATATTTTCCCCCTTCCCTCCTCTTCCTCCTTTCCAGCTTCCCACTCGCCGGCGGAGCAAATATCAATGATTTTCAAAGCGATTGAAAACATTCGCTGGAGAGGGAGGTTGGGGAAAATCCCATTAAACACTCAAATCTTTTTTTTTTCCTCCCCTCTCCTCCTTCTCCTCCCCCTTCCCCACCCTCCCTCCCCACCACTGGAAATGTCATATCTTTCTTTTTGGGGGTTGAGTTTTATGGGTTTTTTTTTAAATAAATAACACATAATCACCCACAACAAACCATATAAAAAACCGTTTAGTTGCTGTTTCTCTCTCTCTCTTTCTCTCTCTCTCTCTCTCTTTGCATTTAAGTGTTTTGAAATGCTTCAGAGAATTTGCGATATCCTTATCAGCGTGATAAAATATGAAAGCGGTTGATAGCTAGCAGCGTTTTTGGGGGTGGTTGTATTTTTATTTTTATTTTTTTATTTTTTTGGCGGGGATGTGAATTTCCATCTTGGCTGATGAGGTCTGATAAGGCACCGCTGTATTATACACTCCATAATCTCCAACCACCAGTGTAAGGATTAATTTATTTGGGGCAGGGAGGGAAGGAGAGAAGGAAGGAAGGAAGGAAAGGAGGGGAGGCTGAAGAAATCCTAGCTGACAGAGCTCTCTCTCTCCTGGCTGCCAAGCCGAGTAAAAATATTGTACCTTCGTGTTTATAAATTTGGATAAAGAGGCTACGATGTAGACTTCGGATGGAATATCTTTAGACGTGAATCTCTAGGCTCAATAGATATATATATATTTTCCACCCTCAGCTCTTCGCTACCAGAGAGGAATTTAAAAAAGAAAAAGAACATCTGAATTGATTGGAAAGAGAGAGAGAGAAAAAAAACACACCCCGCGCTGATTTATTTTAAACTTTTGCCAGTCGAGAGACACGTTAAGATTCCAGTTGCTGTGGGGAGGTGGGGGGGGGGAAAGGGGTGAAAATGTAATTGTAAAACTTTTGCAATAAAAAAAAAAAAAAAAGATTCCAGTTGCTGTTTCGTTCACCCCAAATGCATCGGTTTGTTTCCTGAAACGCTCGTTTTATCTTCCCTGTCTGGCTTTCTCAGCCCCACCATCCTTGTACAATCACGGTTTATTTTATTATTTACTTATTAAACAAATTTATACTCCGGAGCCGTGCAACTCTCACATAGGTGACTCCGGCTGGCTTACAACGTGTAAAAATGTTTTAAAAATCCATCATAAAATAAAACTGTTCAAAATGGGGGGGGGGACCTACCCCAACACCCTCCCACCCCCCCTGTGGCAGCAACAGTACAATGAAATTATAACCACTTGACTGATTCCTATTTCCATTTGCGGTCCTTAGGCCTGCTGACAAAGCCATGTTTTTAGGGCTTCCTGAAATTAAATTTAAATTTAGGATTTAATTTCCTGTGGGTCGCAGCTCTCTTTGCCTCTGCTTCGTGGCTCGGAAAGGAGAGCCCATAAAAAGCCAAGTTTCTGGAGAGCTGGATGGAGAGCTCACAACTCAGTGGGGTAACATCTCCTTAGAATGGATGGAAGGAAGGAGAAAAGAGAGGGAGAGGACAAAAGGAGAGAGAGAAAAAAGAAAGGGAGAGGGAAAGGGAGAGGCAGAAAGGAGAAAAAAAAAGAACAAGAGAGGGAGAGGAAGAAAGGAGAAAAAAGAAAAGGAGGGAGGGAGGGAAAGGAGAGGAAATGGAGAGGAAGAAAGAAAAAAGGAGGGAGGGAGGGAAAGGAAAGGAAAGGGAGAGGAAGAAAGGAGAAAGAAAAGAAAGTGGGAGAGAGGGAAAGAAGAAGAAATGGAGAGGAAGAAAGAAAAAAAAGGAGGGAGGGAGGGAAAGGAAAGGGAGAGGAAGAAAGAAGAAAGAAAAAGAAAGTGGGAGGGAGGGAAAGGAGAGGAAATGGAGAGGAAGAAAGAAAAAAGAAAAGAGGGAGGGAGGGGAAGGAAAGGAAAGGGAGAGGAAGAAAGGAGAAAGAAAAAGGAAGTGGGAGGGAGGGAAAGAAAAGGAAATGGAGAGGAAGAAAGAAAAAAAGAAAAGAGAGAGGGAGGGAAAGGAAAGGAAAGGGCGAGGAAGAAAGAAAAAAGAAAAGAAAGAGGAAGAGGGAGGAAGGGAAAGGAAAGGGAGAGGAAGAAAGGAGAAAGGAAAAGAAAAGAAAAAGAGCAAAAGGAAAGAGACAAGCAGGCCAGGGGAGGTGGCATGGATCGGATTGGGGGTGGGTGGGAAGTGGGGGAGAGACAGACCCCCTGGAACAATCTTAAAGGACAGGAGAGAAAACTTGGCCGCTCATTTTCCTTTTACAAAATCCATTTGCAAGGTCAAGAATTGGCAGTTATTCTGATAAGCCTCTTCCTTCCTTCCTTCCTTCCCTCCCTCCCTCCCTCCCTCCCTTCCCTTCCCTTCCCATTTTCTTCCCCCTCTCTCCTGCAAGAAAACCACCAAGCTCAGAGCTTCTGTATATAAACAGAAAGTCCCACTCTCTTCCAGCACTGATGATGTTACACAGTTGGGTCATGAAACGTCTGCAAGAAAACAACCCCTGCTCAGAGAGCACCGAGGACCCCACAAACTTTATTTTATTCCTAAGGAGAAGAAAATTTTGGTGAAACGCTCCAAGAAGATTGGATTCCTTTTGACTCCACGGATTCATTGTCCTCAACTGTCAGGAAATTCCTCCTTAGTTCTAGGTTGATCCTCTCCTTGATCAGTTTCCATCCGTTGAGAATAGGTTGAGCCCCTTTGTGGCAGCCCCTCAGATATTGGAAGATGCTTTCGTGTCATCCCTGGTCCTTCTTTTCCTTAAACTAGCTATACCCCAGTTCCTTGTGAATTGCCAAGGATTCCCCAAGTGATGCTACATCCATTCTCCTGACTCCCTTTTCTTTCTTTCTTCCTTTCTCCAGGCAAATGGAGGCTGGCAGGACGCGACCACTCCATCTTCTGTGACTTCTCCAACAGAAGGGCCGGGAAGCGTGCACTCCGATACCTCTAACTAATCTCCCAACAAGTCTTTCCTCTCTCCACCCCACTACTCCCTCTTCCCCTCCTTGCCCCGCAATGCGCTGAGATGCCTTCTCCGTTCGTCCGTCATCCCAGAAGGGAAAGACAAGAAAAAAAGAGGGGAAAAAAAAACCCACCCCAAAAGAAATTTTTTCTCAGCCCATCACGGAGAACCCTTTTTCTTTTTCCTGCACCACCTTGTCGGACAGCAAAATTTGGGCTCCCTTTTTTTTCACACACCCCACCCTCTCCGGAAGGTGTGATTTTAAACCTTTGTACTTCAAACTCGCCGAGAGGTGCGCCCTCACTCCATATTAAGGAAAACAAAACATAAAATAAAAATAAACCACCAAGCACTTTATCCAGCTGAGGGGCCAAGATGGCGCATGGTTTTGTTGCCCTCCAGCGGATTCTTAAAAAGATGGCCGCCTTCTGGTTATTGGCTTCTTGGCTTGAAGAGGTCATCGGAAGACTTTATCCTTAAGAATAAACTCAAGTTTTATCCGCACCAGGCTGAGCTGGTGACGGGTGAGTGGCTGGGTGGGGAGAAAAGCTGGGAGACTTATTCACCCTCCACCCAATTTCCACCGCCATTGGAAGGGAGTTGGCCAACCTTTAGTTGTGCCCAGTTTTTCAGAGCGGGGCGAAACTGTGTTTTTTTTTTTTTTTTTTTCTCAACGCTTCCTTGCTTTTCTGCTGATATTTGTCGGGGCTCTCTCTTTTCCACCGAGGGTTGTTTTATTCCTTTTGAACCTTCGCAACCGAAGATAGCACAGTCCTCTTCTCCTCCTGGTGCGTCGTCCGGCACAGACAATCCGTGCGAGGCGGAGACACTGGCTTTTGACATTTGCAAATATATATATATCTACATCTATACATATATATATATATATATATAAACCCGGTTGCCAAGTCCACGTTGAGTTGCATCCGCCGAGGTTTTGGCCACCGCTCCTTCGCGTTGGCTGATTGGGGGCACTGTTCTCCGGAGTGTTGTACATAGTGTAGCTAAAAAGAATATTTATACATCTCACCAATCAAAACACAGCTTTATTACCTCATGCGAACTCATGCGAACCAATAGAATCATTCTTTAGCTTAGAGTGCTCACTACTACCTCTAAACCAGCCTTCCTTCAACCTGGGATTCTCACGATGTCGTAGACCGATCAGCTGTCACCATCACTGGTCAGCCACGTCTTTCTTCTGGGGCTGATGGGAATTGTAGTCCAACACACCCAGAGGGTGCTGGGTTGAGGAAGCCTGCTCTAAACAATACTCACGCTGTACTTTCTTTCTTTTCCCCCCCTTCCTCTTTAATCTCTTCCCTCCTTTATTTTTCGACCGTTTATTTTTTACCATCTTGTAACCAACTCTTTTCAATTCTTTCCTCCATGTAACTGTACATTGTAATCTTTTAAATAATAAGGAAAAAGAAAACGTTTTTTTTTAAAAAAAAAAAAAAGGAAAAAAAGAAAAAAGAAGAAAAAAAAAATTCCAGGTTGCGTTGATGACTTTTGAAAAAAGAAAAAAAGAACCTGATTCTATATATAAATATAAATATATATATACATATATATATATATATATATATATTAAAAAAAAAAACCACCCGGACACCCTTTGAAGCTTTGAAATAGAAATTTTGAGTTTCGACGCTAAGCAGTCAAACTGTTTGTAAATACGGAGAAACATTTTGAATGTTCTTTCATCCTGTTACGATCTTAATTCACGCGAAAGAAGAAGAAGAAGAAAGAAGAAGAGAAAAAAAACAAAAACTGAAGCCGATAATGGATTGTAAAGGAGATCGCGTTCTTGATATTCAATATATTTCACCCTGTATAATTAGGGAAAGGGGTGGGTGGGTGCCGTTTAATTTTTCTTTCTTTCTTTTTTTTTTCTTTCCTTCTTTCTTTCTTAATTTTTTTCCCCCCTCTTTTATATAGTATGTGATTCTGAAGCTGATTGGCTGAATTGCAAAAAAACAAAAAAACAAAAAAAAGTGGCAGTGATTCTAATTGTATTAAACCGTTTGGTGTTACTTTCTAACTGGATTACACCCTGAACTGAAGTCTTCCCTTGTGATAGTTCTATGTAGTCTGGAACCATGAATAAAACTTTTTCCTTTCATGAGATCAAACGTGGATGGGATTTCTTCTCCCCTTATGAAGGAGTTGGCTATCCATCAAGGTCAGGCTGGAGAAACGGAGGCCGGCCAGGAAATTCTGCCAAAGAAGAAATGCCAAGGCCCTAGCTAGCCCCCGCCATCCCTGACAGTAAACCATGTTGGCTAAAGTCGATGGGCTTTGGAGTCTCCCAAAGTTCAGGAAGAGTCCTGGCTAGCTCCCATTATCCTGACAATAAGCCATGTTGGCTAAAGTAGATGGGCTTTGGAGTCTTCCAAAGTTCAGGAAGACCCTGGCTAACTCCCATCATCCTGACAAGCCATGTTGGCTAAGGTAGATGGGCTTTGGAGTCTCCCAAAGTTCATAACTTTTAGCTAGCTCCCTTCATCCCTGACAGTAAATCATGTTGGCTAAAGTAGATGGGCTTTGGAGTCTCCCAAAGTTCATAACTCTTTTAGCTAGCTAACATCATCCCTGACAATGAGTCACATTGGCTAAAGTAGATGGGCTTTGGAGTCTTCCAAAGTTCAGAAAGACCCTGACTAACTCCCATCATCCTGACAATAAGCCATGTTGGCTAAAGTAGATGGGCTTTGGAGGCTTCCAACGTTCATCAGAGCCCTAGCTAGCTCCCACCATCCCTGACAGTAAATCATGTTGGCTAAAGTAGATGGGCTTTGGAGTCTCCCAAAGTTCATAACTCTTTTAGCTAGCTAACATCATCCCTGACAATGAGTCACATTGGCTAAAGTAGATGGACTTTGGAGTCTTCCAAAGTTCATAACTCTTCTAGCTAGCTCCCACCATCCCTGACAGTAAATCATGTTGGCTAAAGTAGATGGGCTTTGGAGTCTTCCAAAGTTCATTGGGGCCCTAGCTAGCTCCCACCATCCCTGACAGTAAATCATGTTGGCTAAAGTAGATTGGTTATGGAGCCTTCCAAAGTTCAAGAAGACCCTGGCTAACTCCCATCATCCTGACAATAAGCCACGTTGGCTAAAGTAGATGAGCTATGGAGTCTTCCAAAGTTCATAACTCTTTCTAACTAGCTCCCATCATCCCTGACAATAAACCACGTTGGCTAAAGTAGATGGGTTTCAAGTATATGTTGCTGATTGTAAGTACGCTTCAAAAAAACTTTCCTGAAGAACCTGTGAATTGCTATTAAACCTTGATTGCTGCTGCTCTTTGATGGGGTTGGAGGTGGTAGTGATGATGGTGGGTGTCTAATCCAGCATGTATTTTGGGTTGTTTACCCTCCTTTCAATTTCATCTACTCTGTTTCTATCGTCTCTTGTGGGTTCCATTAAAAAAAGAGAGAGAGCTCTGTTCCAATAATGTCTCCTCTCCTTGAAAAGAAGGACGCAAATGGATTTGTTCAGAGGTTTGAACAGAACCCAAATGTGGGTCTAAAGAATCCAGAACCCAGTCCCAGCGTGTTCACCCCAGTCAAACAGGCTCCCTAGGAGAAGGATGCCTAGAGTTCAGCTTCCTTCAGCATCTCCAAGGCCCTCTGTATCGAAAACTCCCATCTAAAATTTCAGTCTAAAGCATTTTCCCTTGACATGTGGAAGGAAGAGAGAGGAAGGAAGGAAGGAAGGAAGGAAGGAAGGAAGGAAGGAAATGAGAATAGCAGTAGCACTTAGACTTATATACCACTTCGCAGTCCTTTTACAGTTCTCTCTAAACAGTTTACAGAGTCAGCCTCTTGCCCCCAACCATCTTGGTCCTCGTTTTAATGACCTCGGAAGGATGGAAGGCTGAGTCCACCTTGAGTTGGTGAGAATTGAACTGCTGGTAGTTGGCAGAGTCAGCCTGCAATACTGCATTCTAACCACTGCACCAAGGAAGGAAGGAAGGAAGGAAGGAAGGAAGGAAAGAAGGAAAGGAAGGAAGGAAAGAAGGAAGGAAGGAAGGAAAGAAGGAAAGGAAGGAAGGAAGGAAGGAAGGAAGGAAGGAAGGAAGGAAGGAAGGAAGGAACAATAGCAATAGCACTTAGACTTATATACCACTTTGCAGTCCTTTTACAGCCCTCTCTAAGTGGTTTACAGATTCAGCCTCTTGCCCCCAACCATCTGGGTCCTCATTTTACCCACCTCGGAAGGATGGAAGGCTGAGTCCACCTTGAGCTGGTGAGAATTGAACTGCTGGTAGTTGGCAGAGTCAGCCTGCAATACTGCATTCTAACCACTGCACCACGAAGGAATGAAGAAAGGAAGGAAGGAAAGAAGGAAAGGAAGGAAGGAAGGAAGGAAGGAAGGAAGGAAGGAAGGAACAATAGCAACAGCACTTAGACTTATATACCACTTCGCAATCCTTTTACAGCCCTCTCTAAGTGGTTTACAGATTCAGCCTCTTGCCCCCAACGATCTGGGTCCTCATTTTACCCACCTCGGAAGGACGGAAGGCTGAGTCAACCTTGAGCCTGGTGAAATTTGAACTGCCAAACTTCTGGCAGCTGGTGATCAGCAGAGGTAGTACTGCAGTACTGCACTCTTAACCACTGCACCACCGTGGCTCTGTGAGGAAGGAAGGAAGGAAGGAAGGAAGGAAGGAAGGAAGGAAGGAAGGAAGGAAGGAAGGTAAAATGGGACAAAACACACATCTTCCTAACAGCCTCACTTAGCAACAGAAATTGGGGGCTCAATTGTAGTCGTAAGTCGAGGACTCTCTGTAAAGAGACGGTTAGCTCTCCGTCATTCTGAAAGCCATGCTATTTTGAAGTGGACTTCCTTGTACTCGGTGACCTGGCCAATCCATTGCCGGCCTCTTGATTAATGAGACAAACAAAAGGAAGGTCCTTGTTCCTGCAACGGTCCTTGAAGGAAGCCCTCAGACCTTGAACCCTTAGCTATTTAGAGATGGGACATCAAAACAGGAAGAGGACTTAGAGGTGGAGCATCACCCCTGGGAAGGGTCATTTCCTATGGTGTCCTGTGGGTCACAGAAAGGTGATCTCTGAAAAGCCACCACGGCAACGTCCGAAGTGGCCCAAATTCACCAGAACATCCCTTGCAAGAAAAGGTCCACCTCAAATCCAGATGATTTCATTTGTGGACACATAAAAAGGACCGTCGGGTGCCTGTTGCTATATGTGTTTTTCGGTCATGAAATAGATTTATCTACACTTCATTGTGAGTTTTCCTAGTCTCTCTCTTCCCTTTCTCCTTTATAGGCAGGCTTCGGTCGTAGAAAAAAAAGATGTTGAGATCCTAGAAAGAGTCTAGAGAAGAACAACTGTGATGGTAAAGGATCTTCTGGAGGCTAAATCATAGGATGTGTGGTTGAGGGAACTAGGAATGTCCAGCCTATTTGAAGAGAAGGACTAGGGAGGGCATGATGACTGTCTTCCACTACTTGAGGAGCTCTCACAGAGTAGAGAGAGATGACTTGTTCTCCAAAATAGGTGCCCCCAACCTTTCGGACCTCAGGGACCACTAAATTCATAATTTTAAATCCCATGGACCACTAATATGATCTGCCTAATGATCGGCTGGGCATGGCCAACTCAATGGCCAACTCAGTGTCACTTGCGTCGAGGGGCGCCACGCCGGCCTCTACTCGCCTCTCCCCTGCCAGCCACTCCTCGCCTCCCTGCCCAGGCTCCTTAGGGCCCCAACAGGACACAGTTGCTGGAGCTAAGCAGCCACCACGAGAAAGAGTTGGCAAAACAGCTGGCTCAGTTCAAATTGGATCTAGCCAAGAAGGAGGCTCAGCAGAAGCACCTCACTGAGGACTACGAGCATAAGCTTTCCAAGCAGAGGGAAGACCTGCAGGAATGCAAGGCCAGGTACTGGCGCCTGGAGGCTCAGCCAGTTGAGATGGTCAGCCAGTTCCAGGCCATAATGCAGTCCCACTGGAACGAGGCCCTCCGGCTCTTTGCCACCAGTGGCTCTTCCCTCCAGCCTTCGCCCAAAGTCCCACATCAGGAGGCTGGAGCAGACCCCAAGTCAGAATTTCTGCCCCCCTCCAACCTGCACAAAAAGACCCCGAAGGGGGAGACTCTCTGCAGCAACACAAATGTTCATTGCACGTATCCGGCCCAGGGGCCGTAGTTTGAGGACCCCTGATTTAGTGCAATATAAAAAAAATGCAAATAATTTTTCTGCGGACCACCAAAATTTTCTCCTGAACCACCAGTGGTCCACGGACCACCAGTTGACAACCGCTGCTCCAAAATATTTGAAGGCAGGACAGGAAGCGATGAGTGGAAGTTCATTAAAGAGAAATCCAACCGAAAAACTAAGAGGAGAAATTTCCAGATCGTAAGAACAATTAATCAATGGAACAGTTGACCTTCAGAAGTTGTGGGTGCTCCATCAGTGGAGGCCTTCAAAAATACTGGACAACCTTTGGACTGGAATGGTATACAGCTCCTGCCTTGAACAGAAGGTTGGACTAGAAGACCTCCTGTCAGCGTTCCAGAACGACCCAACGCCAATTAAAAACTCCGAGGCAAGCATTTTCTCAAAGTTCCATTTATTAGAGTAAGTATACTCGCACATCTGGGAAAACCCGAATCTGAGAGTTGCGGGTTTTTCCTCAGTAAATCAAAACCCCCAAATCCATCCCTTGCACCCATCAGTCCATCACATGGTCCGATCGTCATCCGTCCCATCTCGAGACACCACTCCGACCACTCTTTCTCCAGATGCCGGACTGCCATGACCTTGAAAAGAAGAATGTTATTTTGTCTACATTCCCTCTACTAAATCCCCCCTCTTACTTTCCCCACACACAAGAAGCTGGCAGCCTGGAAGCTTCCGGTGCTAATATGGCTTCCAAAGCCTTCACCTCCGAGGTGACTTCCAGCCTTATAATCTTACCTTCTGCGTTCTAATGAGGAGATTACTCTCTGTAAACTCAAAGCTTTCCTTCCTCCCACCCCAACCTACATCTCTGCCATGTTGTTGTATGAATCAGACATTCCACAGAAGATCCATTCTAAGCAAGCCTTGTGAGGGATTTGGTCTTATTATCAGACAAATGAAGCCCTTTAAACCACCAACTTGCCATCCTGAGCTGTCGGTTCCACGGCAGGCGGAGGTGAAAACGAAATCCAGTTTCCTTCCGACATCATCCAGCTCGTAAATTTTAATTGTTCCTCCCTCCATTAAGATCGAGGATGGAAAAAAACAGAGAACTGGAAAATAGTAAAACCTGACGAATGCTAAGGAATGGAAACACACAATTTCAGGCAAATGGAGCTTCCAAGATAGAGACGGATTCCAGCACCGTCTTTTTTTAATAATGATCTTAAAGGAGGAAGGATAGTAAGAGCAGCCAAAAAAAAAAAGTCTTAATGAGAAAAAAAGGAGGGAAGTCCTACTACATTGTCAGGAAGGACAAGTGGATTTCATTCCTTTGCTTTGCAGTCCAGTTTTCCATTAACGTGAGGACTGCAGGAAGCTAATGATTTAAAACAAACAAACAAACACATACCGTGTTTCCCCAAAAATAAGACCGGGAGTTATATTAATTTTTGCTCCAAAAGACGCATTAGGGCTTATTTTCTGGTTAGGTCTTATTTGGGGAGGAAATACGGTACTAAATGCATCCATCTGGCTGACAATCTTAACTGGGGCTTATTTTGGGGGGTAGGGCTTATATTACGAGCATCCTGAAAAATCACGCTAGGGCTTATTTTCTGGTTGGGTCTTATTTTCGGGGAAACAGGGTAATATTAATACTATTAAGAGAGACAACTCTCAGCCATGTAATGAATGACAGAATAACAGAGCTGGGCAGGAACTTGGATGCTGGAAAAGTCGTAAGTGTGAAAAATGGTCATTTTTCAGGGCCATTGTAACTTTGAACTGTAACTAGCCATAGCAATAGCCCTTATATACTGCTTTACGGTGCTTTTACAGCCCTCTCTAAGCGGTTTACAGAGTCAGCCTCTTGCCCCCATTAATCTGAGCCTTGGTGGTGCAGCAGACTAAAGTGCTGTTCAGTAGCACTTAGCTGCCAGCTGCTTGCAATTATTGCGAGTTCAAATCTCACCAGGCTCAAGGTTGACTCAGCCTTCCATCCTTCCGAGGTAGGTAAAATGAGGACCTGGACTGTGGGGGCAAATAAGCTGACTTTGTATAAAAAAGAACACCGCTTGGGGGGGCCCAAAAGCCCTACTAAGCAGGTATATACAAAAAGTATGAAGGCTATTGCTTAATGCATTGTAAGCCGCCCTGAGTCTCCGGAGAAGGGCGGCATATAAATCGAACCAATAAATAAATAAATAAATAAATCTGGGTCCTCATTTTACCCACCTTGGAAGGATGGAAGGCTGAGTCAACCTTGAGCCGATCAGGATCAAACTGCTGGCAGTGGGCAGTGAGTTACTGTATTCTAACTACTGCGCCTCCTTCCTTCCTTCCTTCCTTCCTTCCTTCCTTCCTTCCTTCCTTCCTTCCTTCCTTCCTTCCTTCCTTTGTTCCTTTCCTTCCTTCCTTCCTTCCTTCCTTCCTTCCTTCTTCCCTCCCTCCCTCCCTCCCTCCCTCCCTCCCTTCCTTCCTTCCTTCCTTCCTTCCTTCCTTCCTTCCACTATTTAGACTTATATACCCCTTTACAGAGCTTTACAGCCCTCTCTAAGGAGTTTACAGAGTCAGCCTCTTAACCCGAACAATCTGGGTCCTCATTTTATTCAACTTGGAAGGATGGAAGGCTGAGTCATCCTTGAGCCTGGTGAGATTCGATCTGCCAAATTGCAGGCAGTCAGCAGAAGTAGCCTGCAGTACTGCACTCTAACCACTGCGCCATCACGGCTCATAAATCAACGATTGTAAGTCAAAGGGCTCCCTGTACTTTTACATGAGTTAGAAGACTGGTTGCTAGTCTACTGTTGACTTTGAGGGTCCTGGCCTTGGGTCTCTTCCATCATGGACCATTGACTTTCTCTCGCATGGACCATTTCTTCTGTTGATCGTACCATCCATAACTCTGTTCTCTTGAGCAAAAAACCAAAAGAAAACAAAAAGTGGAGGAATAAACAGGAAGACCTTGAAGCGGCCAATGCCTGGTTTTCTAAATGGATGCACTGCGACTGTTTGCTCCCATTAATTAGAATAACGCTTACTGTAATCTTGAGCAGTAAGATACTCTAATGTATATTTATGCATCCTAGGTAGTATTCCAAAAATTCAAAAAAAAGCAGGATAAGAAGCAACGGGAGGAAACTAATCAAGGAGAGAAGCAACCTGGAATTAAGGAGGGATTTCCTGACGGAAGAATTAAGCAGCGGGATGGTCTCCAGAAATTGTGGGTGATCCATCACTGAAGATACTCAAGAACAGACTGGACACCCATTTGTCCAGAGGGGCATAGAGTCTTGCGTTTGACCTCCAAAGTCCCCTTCTCATACTCTTATCCTATATCCTATCTGAAATTTGAAAAGGCGTCTTCCCTGATCTCGCCTCGTAGCCTTCAAACCCTCCTTCGGTTAAAACGCAGCTTTATTTTAATTCAGGAGAGAAAGTCCACATTATTCACGGTTTATAAGATCAAGTACTCACCCATGAAAAGTTTGTTTATTAATCTACCGGGAGTCCTTTTTTTTTTTTTTTTTTAAATAAAAGACGGAAGAACAATCCCAACAAAGCAAGATATATTTTTCAAGCTTTTGGTCTCTTTCCCTCCTCAGATTCTCACCCCCCACCAAAAAAAAGGGGAATCTAAATTCTGAGATTCTTTGAATTTCCTGTTGATGTATTTCCAAAGCTGCCTGGGCTTATTCCTCCCCAAAGAGAAATAGCTTTAAAAAATTTACACCACCCGTAACTAAAACAACAAATAAAACACTCGGGCCTCTTCCGAAGCTAGCGAGAGAGAAACCTAATTAAGTTTTGTGCCCATATATGCAGAAACTCATCTGCTCACGCGTTATGAATGGCTCTGGGATGTTTTAAAACATGGGGCTCAGGTGTGACGGAAAAGACCATCTCCCTCTCGAAAAACTTTCCGGAGATTCTTCTACCTGGGAACAATATTCTGATGTTGCACGCCAGAAGGACCTTCTGCTCTAAGTTTCTACGAATCGCCTCCAAATACAGACTTCAGGCCTTCTTCTCCTCAATACGAGTAGACCTCGAGTTACGTCTGTAGTGGAGCCTGCTGGTCACGATCGTAACTCGTGACGGCGGGACTGAGGAAGTTAAGCGTTTTCTTGAAAAAAAGAAAACAGTGCTTCAAGCCTGTATTAAAATTCTCAGACCAATGTCCTCGTATGTCCCTAGGAGTGGGGAGGAGGAGAAGGAGGAGGAGGAGGAGGAGGAGGAGGAGGAGGAGGAGGAAAAGAAAGAAGAGGAAGAAGAGGAAAAGAAAGAGGAAGAGAGCTGGGGTCCTTGGTGTTCTCTTGGCTTGGTCGTTTTCTTGCAGACATTTCATTATCCACTTAGGTGATATCATCAGTGTTAGAAAAGAAAGGGGTTTGTGGAGAGGAGGAGGAGAAGGGAGGGAGGGAGGGAGGGAGGAGGGAGGAGGGAAGGAGAAGGGGAAAAGGAGGAGGCAGAAGAAGAGGAGGAAGAAGGAGAAGGGGAAAAAAGAGAAGGAAGGAAGAAGGAAGAAAGAAAGAGGAGGAGAAGGACGAAGAGAAGGGAAGAAGGAGGGAAGGAGAGGAGGGAGGGAGGGAGGAAATTTAGAAAGGGAGGGAGGGATGGAGAGAGGAAGGAAGGAAGGAAAGGGACTAAGAAGAAAGAAGGGGAAGGGAAGTATGCTAGTTGCACAATCGGGCCTGCCCAGTGGTGAAATCCAAATTTTTTTACTACCGGTTCTATGGCCATGGCTTGGTGGGCGTGGCTTGGTGGGCGTGGCAAGGGAAGGATACTGCAAAATCTCCATTCCTGCCCCACTCCAGGGGAAGGATACTACAAAATGACCATTCCCTCCCTACTCCAGGGGAAGGATACTGCAAAATCCCCATTCCCACCCGACTCTGGGGCCAGCTAGAGGTGGCATTTGCCGGTACTCAAAATTTCCGCTACCGGTTCGCCAGAACCTGTCAGAACCTGCCTCTCTTTTTTTCATCGCGCAAAGGAAAAGCATGCCAGATGAAGAAGAGGACAAAGGAGGGCTTGGCTTCAGAAAGGGACCATGGAACTAACCGAGGCTTCCTACTAGCCTCTTAAACAAAGGGGTTATGGATCGTTCCCCAACATCCCTTTCTTTCACGTGTGAAATGCTGGCGGGGATCAGTCGCAGCCGAAGACTTCGGAAAGCCCACAGCCGAGGCTGGGAACAATAGAGACGGTGTAGCTAAGTTAAAAAAAAAAAAATGAATAAAATCACATTCTCTGCCCCCCTCCTTGCAAATGAATAATATAAAGTGCAAATATACCAAAGCCACATTATACCGACACAGTGACTGATTTTTCCTCCTAGCATCCATTATTACTTTTGCCTCATCTTTACCTGAAATTAGTCATTTACGGGTCTCCACTCCCCCTTTTCCACCGTTTTTTCTTCTTTTCTTTCTTTCTTTTTTTTTTTAATGTACAGAAACGGGAGGGGGAAAGGGGGGGAAGGGATCCGCGAAGGGATAGGGTTGCACCAGCGGAATTATAAAAAATTTAATATGCTCCCGGTAAAATGAAAAACGAGCGCTTATGATATTGTCTAACACTTTCAAATGTGTTTATTAATTCATGTTTTAAATCATAAGTTTCGCTCTGCAACAGGAGCCGCAGCCAGCAATAAGCAAGTTTTAAAATATTAATGAATAAACAATAATTCCTCTATTGAAATATATAACATGCTTCTTTGAACAATGCAACACCGAGTAATAAATCAAGGGCGGCAGAAAATTGCATTTCACATTTAATACGAGTTGAACTCTGGGTCTTTTATTTTTTTTTCCCCCTCCCTCCCTCCCTCTCCCCCTCTCTCTCTCTTTCCTATACTACGTTTTGAAAAGATATTAATGATTTTTGTCGGCGGTGTCGATTTGTTTAATTGGCATCGGATCGGGCCTTAGCCGACGGCTAATCACATTTTGAATTTCCGTATGGAAGCGTCCCGCGACATGCAGCTTTAAGCAGTGAGAAAAGAGGGGCTTTTCAGTAAATAGAAACCATTTAGTAAAGTAATAGAAAGTATTAATGGCAAAGCAGAAAAACGCCTCTGATTTAAACAATAGGATTATAGTTAGTCCTCGACTTACGGCCACAAAGAACCCAGAATTTCTGTTTTGCTGAGCATGGAATTTGCTCCGTTTTATGACCTTCCTTAACTTTTTCCAGTGCCGTTGAAGGGCAGCATTTATTTATTGGTTCGATTTATATGCCACCCTTCTCCGGAGACTCAGGGCGGCTTACAATGCGTTAAGCAATAGCCTTCATACTTTTGTATATATCTGCTTAGTAGGGCTTTCGCCCCCCCCCCAAGCAGTGTTCTTTTTTTAATACAAAGTCAGCTTATTGCCCCCACAATCCGGGTCCTCATTTTACCTACCTCGAAAGGATGGAAGGCTGAGTCAACCTTGAGCCTGGTGAGATTCAAGCTTGCAGTAATTGCAGGCAGCTGGTGTTACTTAGCAGTACTTTAATCTGCTGCGCCACCAAGGCATTGTTTATATATTTTTTTAAAAAATCAGATACTGGACTGGTATATGTCCTCAGCTTACCGCCGGTCACGATGTGATCTACAGTTTGAAGTCGGACTCCCGCAGTCACACTGAGGGGAGGATTATGGGCCCCTTTTATACAGCGGACACTGTGTGAGGTGCGAAACCTATCCAGGATTGTCCATTGCTGATGGGCTATTGGAAGATTGCTATTATATCACCTCTAGTCTTCTTTTCACGAGACTAGACGTACCCAAATCCTGCAACTGTTCTTCGTTATGTTTTAGGCTTCAGAGGAAGATTTCAAGAGGAACGTCTTTGGAAATTCTCAATTATCCTGGTCATTCTTGGGTTTTATATAGGAGATGGCCTGGATGAACCTGAAGGAGGGGTCAAACGCGTCATCAGCCATGAGTCTCTTCGTGCCCACAAGAGAGCTAAGTCCAGTCCAGGAGTGAAATCCAGCAGGTTCTGGAGAACTAGTAACAGAAATTTTGAATAGTTCAGAGAACCGGCAAATATCACTCCTGGCTGGCCCCAGAGTGGGGTGGGAATGGGGATTTTGCAGTATCCTTCCCCTGGACTGGGAGGGAATGGGGATTTTGCAGTACCCTTTCCCTGGAGTGGGGTGGGAATGGAGATTTTGCAGTATCCTTCCCCTGCCATACCCACCAAGCCACACCACGCCCACCAAGCCACACCATGCCCATCAAACAATGCCCACAGAACCGGTAGTAAAAAAAAATTTGAATTTCACTACTGGTCCAGTCCAGTTCGTAGACTCTTATCTATGGCCTCTTTGCTTTGGCCATTAATAGTTCAATTCTTTTAGAGAGTTTAAACCTTGCAACCAGTCTTTATAGTTCATTTGAACCGCCTGATTTTCCCATGCTTGACAGAAATCAGCCGATTTCCCAAGGTATGTGAGAGCCGTACCGCTTGCCCCATCGTGGGAAGTCCACCCAAACCCTTACATCTTCAAGGAAGCTTGCAAATTGGCCCGGCCCCTCAAAACCTTGGGCCATTCAAACTTTTTCGCACCGGGCCAAAGGAACAATTAAAATCAAGCAACCATCTCTTGTAATGGTATGGCCTTGGGAGACGGAGTCAAGCAATACGAGAACAATCCGATAAGAGGCAGTATAACCCACAACTAGATAATGGACAGGGCAAGAGGCTCTGAAGAGACCCTCCCTAGTTTCTTGAGCTGTAAACCGAACCGTGGGTGGGTGGGTGGGTGGGGAAATGATGTATTTTTAGACTTCCAAGACTGATGTCGGCCTTGTGGGGGCAAACCAGATAGAAACACGCCCAGATAAATTAATCCTACTTTATCGTAAATTGTCAGAACCTCTCCAACTGCTGGCTACGCTGTCTCTTATCTCACCGTTCCCTTGGTAGTGTTTCTTTTCCCAGCCTCCCAAGGTCATTCTCACACACCATTACATCTCTAGACAGATGTCTTTCTTTACCAAGCGGAGAACTCCACTCCACGCCTGAAATTAATTGCTTTAATTGCCCATGTAAAGCATGTGTCCTTTCCTTTGGTAGCTATGGATGGGGTTTGTTGTTGTTGTTGTTGTTGTTATTTTTTTTTATCAGCCGCCGCCAATAAATTAGTCCCTCTTGTTATGTAACCGACGGGAAGGATGGTCAAAGAAGCTCTGGAACAGATTTGGGGGCTGATCGTGTAGGAACGAAAGTCCTTTCTCCACCTTCTCCTGCAGCTGTTGGAGGTGAGAACATTAGCTATTAATGGTGCTCCCTTCAAAACCTGCGGAAGAAGAAGAAGACGGAGGTTTTGAGGAAAGTGGGGTGGGGGGGCGGAGGAAGGGGAATATATCTCTGGGGCGGGAGGGGGTGTTTTGAAGAAAAGTGGCACTTTGGAAGAATGCCGTCCAAGTGTGAATTTCCAGATGGAGAGGAAGAGACACGACGGGAAGATGTTGGCATAAAGGAACCGATCGGAACCAGAAAAGCTTTCATGGTCATTCCTAGAAGGACAGCATTTTTTGGTACCTTGGAGAGAGCTATGTTGATGACTTGAGATTTTGGATTTAAGGTGTAAAACCGTGATGGTAAACCTATGCCATGAATGCTAGAAGTGGCAAGTAGAGCCCTGTCTGTGGGCACGCGTGCTTTCGCCAGCTGCTTTTCTGGTTTCCGGCACTCTCATGCCATTTTGGAGCCATTTTCAGGCCCAAAAACAGCCCAAAAAAACACCCTGAAAAATGCGTTGAAAATGCCCCCGAAACAGGTCATTTTGGGGGCTGTTTTGGGGCTGTTTTTAAGGCCTAAAATGACCCAAGAAATAGCCAAAATAAAAATAGGCATGTGTGCGCCGGCCAGCTGCTCTTTGATTTTCCGGCGCTCCAGCCCACCCACATGCACACACATGCACATATGTTCCGGTTTGGGCATTCGGTGCCGAAAAGGTTTGCCATCACTGGTGTAAGATGTAAAGTGTAAGATGTAAGACAGATTTAAGACGTAAGATGATTTAAGATTTCAGATTCAAGATTTGGAAACTGACAAGCGGCCCTCCCAGAAGCATCCGTGGCCATTCTCCTACCCATGAATAAATCAAATCCAGGATAACGTCCTAAAGAGCCTTGGTAGTACAGTGGTCTAAGGCACCCTGTTATTAAGCTGGTTATTAAGACCAGCTGCCTGCAATTACTGCAGATTCGAATCTCGCCAAGGCTCAGGGTTGACTCAGCCTTCCATCCTTTCTAAGGTAGGTAAATTGAGGACCCAGTTTGTGGGGGCAATAAGCTGACTTTGTATAAATATACAAAAGGATGAAGGCTATTGCTTAACGCACTGTAAGCCGCCCTGAGTCTCCGAAGAAGGGCGGCATATAAATCAAATTTAAAAAAAAAAAAGAAGAATGGATGGAGGAAAGTTATCCGACGGTTATTTTAAAGGGAACAAAATCAACCATAAAGAGTCCATCCCTTCTTGTGATGAGACCCCTTAACGGATGGTGATTCCCCTAATACGCCACACTGTTTATTTCCCCCCTTGCATTAAACAAAAGACAGAGGGAAAAACAACAATTCCTTTGTGACTACTCCAATTCACACAGAGAGCAAAATCTCTTGCTGGGTTTATTCTTAACTAGTATATCGGTGCTCTGCGTGGCATTGGGATAGATCAAATCATGCCGAGAACTAATGTCGTCTTTTCCTTCACAGTCCGCAGAACAGAAGCACTAAAGTTAATGAAATAAAATAAAAAAGAAGCTAATCTTTGACGGATTCCCACACTTCTTCTTTTTTTAAAAAAAAAAATAAAGTGCATCTCGAATCTATTCTATCGTCAAAAGGGAGGAAAAGCTGCCCGTTCTGGAGCCCAGGATAACATTTCCAGTTCTCCTCCTCACTCTCCTGCCCGACAAATTTTCCCCAAGCTGATTTGTTCTGCACAACAATCTCCTGAGGTGGTACAGAGTGAGAAAGGATGAATGGTCCAAGGCGATTTAGAGGTGTCGAGCGAGAATCAAGACCACCACTCTTCCAGTGGTGGGTTTCAATTTTTTTTACTACCGGTTCTGTGGGTGCGGCTTGGTGGGTGTGGCATAACTTGGTGGGCATGGCTTGGGGGGCGTGGCAGGGGAAGGATACTGTAAAATCTCCATTCCCTCCCCATTTCAGGGGAAGGTTACTGCAAAATCCCCATTTCTTCCTGATCATCTGGGACTTGGGAGGCAGAGAATAGATGGGGGCGGGGCCAGTCAGAACTTTTATTACCGGTTCTCCGAACTGCTCAAAATTTCCACTACCGGTTCTCCAGAACTGGTCAGAACCTGCTGAAACCCACCTCTGCACTCTTCCCAGTTTTGGGCCGTCGAGGCACGTGGACTTCATTTCCCATCATCCTGAGTTGGTGAACTGAACTGGAACTCATTCTCAATATGTCTTAATCACAACCCCTGCAACAGACGTCATTGTAGCTTTCGCTGAGAAACTGTGTGAGAGAAGGAGAGAGGGGAGGGAGAGAAGGAGGGAGGGAGAGAGAAAGAGAGAGAAGAGAAAAGAGAAAGAGAAAGAAAGAGGGGGAGGGAGGGAGAAAAAGAGAGAGAAAGAAAGAGGGGGTGAGAGAAGGAAAGAGAGAGAAGAAAAGAGAGAGGGAGAGAAAAAGAGATAGGGGAGAGAGTAGAAAGAAAGAGAGGGGGAAGGGAGAGAGAAAGAGAGAGGGGTGAGGGAGGGAGGAGAAAAGAGGAGGGACAGAGAGAGGGAGAGAGAGAGAGAAAGATAGAAGAGAGAGAGAAGAGAAAAGAGGAGAGAGACAGAGAGAAAGAAAGAGGGGGAGGGAGAGAGAGAAAAGAGAGAGAAAGAAAGAGGGGGGAGGGAGAGAGAGAAAGAGAGAAGAAAAGAGAGAGGGGGAGAAAGAAGGAGAGAGGGAGAGAGAGAAAAGAGAGAGAAAGAAAGAGGGGGGAGGGAGAGAGAGAAAGAGAAGAAAGAGAGGGGGAGAAAGAAGGAGAGGGAGAGAGAAGAAAGAAAGAGAGAGAGGGAAGGGAGAGAGAGAGAGGGGTGACGGAGGGAGGAGGGAGAGAGGAGGGAGAGAGAGAAAGAGAGGAGAGAAAGAAAGAAAGAGAGAGAGAGGGAGGGAGAGAGAAGAAAAGAGGAGAAGAGAGAGAAAGAAAGAGAGGGGGGAGGGAGAGAGAAAGAAAGAGAGAAGAGAAAAGAGGGGACAGAGAGAGAGAGAGAGAGAAGGCGATCAGTTCCTTCCTAAGACAGAAGGGGTTAGCTCTTGCCTGTGTGATCAAAAGATTGCCTTGACGAATGCAGCAGGCGGGTATTTAAAGACATTGAAGAAGATTAATAGTGTTTATCCCCTGGTTTTGTGTGTGTGTCTCTGTGTGTGTGTGTGTTCCTTTGAAGGCAGGAGGAAACGGAGGGGGTTCAGGCCCTTTGCAAAATAACTTTGCCCAAGGATCATTGATAAAAGGGAAAAACTCTGCAAAGTTAATTGGATCAAAGAAATAATCGGCGCTTCCATGCACCTTTGGAGAGGATGTGCCTGACCAACACCACAGTTACAGCTGTCGAAATGTTGTGTTGTGAGACGCAGGCCCAGCGACAATCGTGCGTGCTTGTGACACAACGGGGAGAGACACTTGGGCTTGGCACCATTCCAGGCTCCTGCCTGGTTTGTATTTCTTTGCTGGGAAATAATAATAATAATAATAATAATAATAATAATAATAATAATAATAATAACAACAACAACAACAACAACAACAACAACAACAACACAACTCTGTGTGTGTTGTTGGCTGCACACAAGGCCCCACCGTCCACCACTCCCCCCTCTCCACCCCACTGATTTGATTTCACGGAAGACTATTTCCTGGACTTCTATCAAATAGGCTATTACCTGAGACTGACCTTTCTGGCTTTTGTTTTATTTTATTATTTTATTTTTTAATTATAAATCTTTCAAAATTAGCATCGGAGGAGACTGAACCAAGGAGCAGGGCTTTGGAAAATGGGGAGGGTGGGAGGGTGGGGTTTGGGGGTTTTCTTTGAAAAAAATGGAATAGAAGTTGGAGTTTGGGAAGACAAACTGGGACAGACTTTCTACGGAAAAGAAGTTAAGGGGGTGGTGTATTGACCTCCATCCTAATATGGAATTTTGTAACTATTATATCACAGTATTTCCTTCCTTCCTTCCTTCCTTCCTTCCTTCCTTCCTTCCTTCCTTCCTTCCATCCATCCATCCTCCCTCCCTTCTTCCCTCCCTCCCTCTTTCCTTCCTTCCTCTCTCCCTCTCTCCCTCCCTCTCTTCCTCTCTAAATTTCCTCCCTCCCTCCCTCCCTAACTT
Source organism: Pantherophis guttatus (assembly GCF_059756535.1). Classification (NCBI taxonomy): domain Eukaryota; kingdom Metazoa; phylum Chordata; class Lepidosauria; order Squamata; family Colubridae; genus Pantherophis; species Pantherophis guttatus. The sequence continues at coordinate 13,968,445 of NC_142078.1, read as the reverse complement.
CAACCCTCCCTCCTTCCCATCCATCCATCCATTCTTCCTTCTTCTCTCTTCTTTTCTCCCTCCCTCACTCTCTCCCTCCCACTCTTCCTCTCTAACTTTCCTTCCTTCCTCCCTTCCATCCTCCCCTTCCTCCTTTCCATCCTCCCTCCCTCTCTTCTTTCCCTCCTTCCCCTCTTCCTCTCTCCCTCCTTCTCTTCCTTTGTAAATTTCCTTCCTCTAAATTTCCTCCCTTCCATCCTCCCTCCCTTCCTCTCTCTCCCTCTCTCCCTCCTACTCATCCTCTCTAAATATCCTTCCTTCCTTCCTCCTTTCCTCCCTCCCTCCCTCCCTTCTTTCCTTCCTTCATCTCTCCTTCTCTCCATCCCTCTTTTCCTCTCTAAATTTCCTTCTTCCCTTCCTCCCTTCCATCCCCCTTCCCTCCCTCCTTTCTATACTCCCTCCCTCCCTTCCTTTCTCCCTCCCTCCCTTCCTTTCTCCCTCCCTCCCTCCCTTTCCTTCTTTCCTTCCTCCTTCCCTCTCTTCCTCTCTAAATTTCCTCCCTCCCTCCCTTCCATCCTTCCTAATCTGCATCCAAGTTTTGATCACGTGATACTGCAACGGCTGTCAGCCTGAAAAACAGTCGTAAGTCACTTTTTCCAGTAACTTCAAACGGCCGCTAAACAAATCGTTGCCCGTCAGAGGTTACCAGTATCATTTATTCGTCCAAATTTGCAGACTGGAAAACCTTACCTGGGGGAGGGGAGAAAAAAAAATGTCAAAGTAAGGCAAGTTTCTCCAAAACTTCTGGAAAGCAGAATCCGGTCTGGCCTGGCTCGTGTCGGAGTCAGCATTTTTCTAATTCTCTCTTTATCCCAATGACGGCCACTTTACAAGTCGGCATGGGAGACAGATGCGGTCTTTAAGCTTACTGTCTAACAAAAATACCCTAACCGAAGCAAAGTGGGTCGGACAGGAGGTTGGGGAGGGGAGGAAAAGCAAATGTCATGAAATGCCAGCGGAAGATCA
>NC_142078.1:13952440-13962440 GCF_059756535.1 Pantherophis guttatus | reverse complement strand
GGCTGTCTGGTCTCTTCTCAATAACTTCATTGAAAGATCTTCAGCGCTCCTGTAACTCCTTCATAGCATTTGATCTTCATTCCATCAGGTCTTAAAACAGCTGATGTTCCGGACAACAGTTTAGCATTCTGGTGGCCTTCCATGAATTCATGGGAGGATGTTGCTTCCACGAGTTTGATGACGCATTGGGGGCAAATAATTAAGCCCCTTGATGGAGACCAAGAGTTAATAACGGTTCAGGCCACGCATCCCGTTCTAAGCTAGCAATACGAGTCCTTCACCTCCAATGTCTGGCTTGCTACCCGACCTCTCGTCTCAACCTCATTATAAAAAGTGGTTCCTTGGCAACCCTCTCTTGTCGTTTTCCCAGAACTCGGCTCCTTGCTCGTTGACGAAACAACGCTAGCTGATTACTTGATCACTTTCTCTCTCAGATCCGTGGCTTTATGTGACCTGCGCAAGGGGTGAAAAATGGGGAATGTTGCGTCCTCCACTTCATGAGAAAAGTAAGGTAAAGTTAAAGGTTCCGCTCGCACATACGTGCTAGTCGTTCCCGACTCTAGGGGGTGGTGCTCATCTCCGTTTCAAAGCCAAAGAGCCAGTGCTGTCCGAAGACATCTTCGTTGAGTCATGTGGCCGGCATGACTCAACGCCAAAGGCGCACGGAGCGCTGTTTCCTTCCCACCAAAGGTGGTCCCTATTTTTCTACTTGCATTTTTTACCTGCTTTCGAATTGCTAGGTTGGCAAGAAGCTGGGACAAGTAAACGGGAGCTCACCCCGTTACGCGGCATTAGATATTCGAACCGCTGAACTGCCGACCCTTTCGATCGACGAGCTCAGCCTCTTAGCCACTGAGCCACCGCGTCCCCCCTGAGCAAAGTAGCAGCATTCAAAGCTGGAGGAAGTTTCTCAGCTGGGTTCTTTTCTCCTTCCTCCATCATTTTTCCCTGCTAAGAAGAACCAAGTTCTGTAGATTCAACCAATGGTCCAACTACCAAGGATCGAAGCATCTGATATTCTTTGTCCATAGCTGGTTTGCTGCTGAGTTATTCCACCATTGAAATGTCAAAGGACAGATATCAATCTGGACACATCACCAAATCCGGGACAAAGTGACTATCTATCCTTCCTTCTCCTACCTTCCCCCCCACTCCTGAAACTTTCTAAATTGCCGTAGCCTTTTCAAGAACCTCATTATAAGCCATTATGTATTAATTTTCACTTCTTTCCCCCCCCCCATGCCTTGGAGGGCTTATCGTCAGCCAGAAAAGGGGGAATATCAATATTTTAAATGAATTAATTCTCCATTCTTCACCCCTTGCGCGAGTCACATAAATCTGCATATCTGCAAAATGGATTAGGCTCTTAGCCATTCGCATTATTTCAGGGGGAACTCGGAAGGTGATTTTGTAGGTTCAGGGGGTATTCCTTTCAAGGCATTGGAGTCAAGCTTTATGGATAAGTGGCAACATCATACATGTATATGTGTGTGGAGAGAGAGAGAGAGAAATTAGATAGATAGATAGATAGATAGATAGATAGATAGATAGATAGATAGATAGATAGATAGATATGGATGGACGGACATCTAGCATAGGTGTTTAGAAGACATTTGGAAGGAAGCCAAGTCTACCGCCCTTCTTCTCCATCCCGCTCGGCCAGAGCAAACGAAGCCTCCCACTCTCCCACCGTGGGACTTAAATAAAGCACCTCCAAGGAATATTTTGCTGAGCCTTTTCAAACAAAACATCCTTTCAGAGATCTGGACAAGCTTAAAGATCTATCTGGCACCATCTTGGCTTATCTTGTCACAAGTTAAGTATCTATTTTTTCTTCTTTTCCCATAAGTCTGGAGTTGTGATTTAAAAAAACAACAACAACCAAGATCGGTAACTTCCAGATGAAGAGAGCTTGAAGGATTCTCATGAAAGTGACTATGTCAGCAGAGAGTAGTAAATTTTGGGGAAAGATGGGGGCTTAACTATAGCAAAGAAGGAACATTCGCCCACTTGTAACACACCTTGCTGTCTGGTTTTGGTTTCATAGGCCCTGCTGGCCATAAATTAATGGAGGGAGATCTTCAAAGGTTTTTCCTGTGCATGGTTCTTGGGTTCTTGTTAGGTTCTTCTTGGGTTCTTATGAAGTTCTTCTTGGGTACTTATGAAGTTCTTCTTGGGTTCTTGTCAGGTTCTTCTTTGGTTCTTGTTAGATCTTCTTGGGTTCTTCTTAGGTTCTTCTTGGGTTCTTGTCAGGTTCTTCTTTGGTTCTTGTTAGATCTTCTTGGGCTCTTATGAAGTTCTTCTTGGGTTCTTCTTAAGTTCTTCTTGGATTCTTGTCAGGTTCTTCTTTGGTTCTTGTTAGGTCTCTTGGCTTCTTATGAAGTTCTTCTTGGGTTCTAGTTAGGTCTCTTGGGTCCTTCCTAGTTTATGCAGAAATGTTCTACCTTCTTCTAAAATCACCTCGGCTCAAGGCCGACTCAGCCTTCCGTCCTTCCGAGGTGGGTAAAATGAGGACTCAGATTGTTGGGGGGCGAGAGGCTGACTCTGTAGGCCACGTGTATCATGCCTTGTTGTCTGGTTTTGATTTCATAGGCCCTGCTGGCCATAAATTAATGGAGGGAGATCTTCAAGGGTTTTTCCTGTGCATGGTAAGAGTGGTCTGTCATAGTTCCTCGTTAGGCTGCCATTATAATGCCGCTTAATTGGAAAGGCATTAATATTGACAGCTTGGTGACAGATGTCCAGAATCGCCTTGCCGGCTCTGGTTTGATAGAGCTTAAATAATGGATCAAATATGATAGATTAGAAACATTGGGAAAAAGCCCATTCACGAAAGTCCATAATTATTGGTCTTATTTGACGATTAATGGAGGAATCTCAAAGAAGCAAATGAGGGGTCTTTTTTTTTTTTAATCCTCTCCGGTTTGTTTTTCATGAGGTGTGCCTCCCTGGGATGCCTTCTCAGTGAATTGGGATGCTGAAGGTTGTTTGTGTCACGTCAGATGGGAAGATACCCAGCGGGTGCTAATGGAGACATGTTCTGAGTCCCAAGTTAGCTTAGTTGACTTGGAAATCAAGACAAATTATTTTTAGCATAATAATTGATGGTCTGATCCAACAGAAGTCTTCTTGGGTTCTTCTTAGGTTCTTCTTAGGTTCTCCCTGGGTTCTTGTCAGGTTCTTCTTGGATTCTTGTTAGGTTCTACTTGAGTTTTTATGAAGTTCTTCTTGGGTTCTTCTTAGGTTCTTCTTGGGTTCTTCTTAGGTTCTTCTTTGGTTCTTGTCAGGTTCTTCTTGGGTTCTTCGTAGGTTCTTCTTGGGTTCTTATGAAGTTCTTCTTAGGTTCTTCTTGGGTTCTTATGAAGTTCTTCTTAGGTTCTTCTTGGGTTCTTCTTACATTCTTCTTGGGTTCTTCTTATGTTCTACTTGAGTTCTTATGAAGTTCTTCTTGAGTTCTTCTTAGGTTCTTCCTGGGTTCTTGTCAGGTACTTCTTGGGTTCTTATGAAGTTCTTCTTGGATTCTTCTTAGGTTCTTCTTGGGTTCTTGTCAGGTTCTTCTTTGGTTCTTGTTAGGTCTCTTGGATTCTTATGAAGTTCTTCTTGGGTTCTCGTTAGGTCTTCTTGGGTCCTTCTTAGTTTACGCAGAAATGTTCTACCTTCTTCTAAAATCACCTCGGCTCAAGGTTGACTCAGCCTTCCGTCCTTCCGAGGTGGGTAAAATGAGGACCCAGATTGTTGGGGGCGAGAGGCTGACTCTGTAAACCACTTAGAGAGGGCTGTAAAAGCACTGTGAAGCGGTATATAAGTCTAAGCGCTATTGTTATTGCTATCTAAAGTGCCTTTGAGATATGGGTTTAGAAGCTTCCGCACTTGATGTTTTTGGCATGAAGGTTTAGGCTGGGCTGGGAGGAGGAGGAAGCTCTGCTTAAGACTTGAAGAGAATATCTCTCTATTTCTCTCCGACTCGCGCACTATGAATTGACAAAAAAAAGACAGAAGAAGGGGGAAAAAAACCCCTCCTTCTTGTCAAGCTACCTCTGATTTCTTTCCAGCCTTCTTGGACATGCTGGCATTGGATTTACAAATTGAAAATCATTAATAATTCTAACCAGGCTGTGATAAATCTGGGATCATTCTCGATGAACCTGGACACCATTTCATAAATCAAAAAGATTACTTAGGAATTTTTAAAAATCTGACGTCAAAATGTCACGGTTACTAATGGTTTTTGTAGATCTCTTCTGGTGATGTATCATTTATCTGCTCTATATCTAAAATGTGACACCAGGGCAGGAGAGAGAAAGAGAGAGAGAGGGAGGGGGAGAGAGAGAGATCTTTAATATCATGAATACATTTGAGCCCATAATAAAGGTATTAACAGCGCGAAGCTCTGACATTACACTTTAGACTTCGGGGCTGATTTAACACTATTGTTACTGACTTAATCACTTCTTTCTCAAATCCCAGAAGACCAAAACGTGGCTTTTACTGCCTTATCTGACACCTGCCTACTCTCCAGAAAGTAAAATTACGTTCTATGGGACTTAGCAATAGCACTTAGCCCTTAGACTTATATACCGCTTCACAGTGCTTTGACAGCCCTCTCTAAGCTGTTGACAGAGTCAGCCTCTTGCTACCCCAACAATCTGGGTCCTCATTTCACCCACCTTGGAAGGATGGAAGGCTGAGTCGACCTTGAGCGGAGGTGATTTTAGAAGAAGGTAGAACATTTCTGCGTAAACTAAGAAGGACCCAAGAAGACCTAACGAGAACCCAAGAAGAACTTCATAAGAACCCAAGAGACCTAACAAGAACCCAAGAAGAACCTGACAAGAACCCAAGAAGAACCTAAGAAGAATCCAAGAAGAACTTCATTTCACCCACCTTGGAAGGATGGGAGGCTGAGTCAACCCTGAGCCGGTCAGGATCAAACTGCTGGCGGCGGGCAGAGTCAGCCTGCAATCCTGCATTCTAACCACTGCACTACCAAGGGAGAGAGGGAGGGAGAGAGGGAGGGAGGGAGGGAGGGAGGGAGGAAGGAAGGAAGGAAGGAAGGAAGGAAGGAAGGAAGGAAGGAATATCAATAGAACTTAGACTTATATACCGCTTCACAGTGCTTAACAGCCCTCTCTAAGCGACTTACAGAGTTAGCCTCTTGCTACCCCAACAATTTGGGTCCTCGTTTTACTTGACCTTGGAAGGATGGAAGGCTGAGTCAACCTTGAGCCAGTCAGGATCAAACTGCTGGCAATGGGCAGAGTCAGCCTGCAATCCTGCATTCTAACCACTGCACTACCAAGGGAGGGAGGGAGGGAGGGAGGGAGGGAGGGAGGGAGGGAGGGAGGAAGGAAGGAATATCAATAGAACTTAGACTTATATACCGCTTCACAGTGCTTAACAGCCCTCTCTAAGCGGTTTACAGAGTTAGCCTCTTGCCCCCCAACAATTTGGGTCCTTGTTTTACTTGACCTTGGAAGGATGGAAGGCTGAGTCAAACTTGAGCCTGGTAAGATTCAAACTGCCAAATTGCAGGCAGCCGGCAGTCAGCAGAAGTACCCTGCAGTGCTGCACTCTAACCACTGCGCCACCTAATGGTTGAGCTGGCCCGTTAGAGCCAATTCACCGTCTGTTGCTTCCTAGCCCAGTGCCCTTAACCACTAGGCCAAACTGCCTCGGTCCGTCTAAATATCTGTTGCAAAGCTGTTCCTGGCTAACAAGTTGAAGCTCCGAGTTGGCTGATGTCCTCCTTCTCCTCCACTTGGAAGTCTCTTTCGGAGAATTTCATTATCTCCGTATCGCCAAGGTCAGCTCGTCCATATTTCCTTTTTAGCATTGCAAAGGGAATACACAGTGACGCTGGTATAATAGACCAGAAAATGCCCACGCTGGGAGTGATGGCAAATCAATAAAAACTCATCAACTCAACCCTTTCCTCCTTGCCTACTTGAAGGGCTAGTTGCAGTGTAGTACAAACTGTCCCAGGTTGGTAATTTACTCATGGATAAGATCTACCTCATTGCCCCTCTTCTCAACCTCCAGGGTCACTTGCGGGCATATTTTTCCATCTATTATTCCCCACCCCCACCCCTCCAATTTTGGGGTGGGTGTCTAACGTAGAAGAAGGAAGTCAAGTGTAAGCTCTTGTAGAACTGAAAAGGCGAACCTGTTTTTCCTTCTTTTCTTTTTTTTTAATTTGATTTATATGCCGCCCTTCTCCGGAGACTCAGGGCGGCTTACAATGCGTTAAGCAATAGCCTCCATACTTTTGTATATTTATACAAAGTCAGCTTATTGCCCCCACAAACTGGGTCCTTCTCTCCTTGGGATTTCGTTGCTTGGGTGTGTTTGCACCCAAGTATAGGAGGTGGGAAGCTGCGGACAAGATCACCAACCTGAGATTTAAAGGTAAAGGTTCCCCTCGCACATATGTGCTAGTCGTTCCCGACTCTAGGGGGCGGTGCTCATCTCCGTTTCAAAGCCGAAGAGCCAGCGCTGTCCGAAGATGTCTCCGTGGTCATGTGGCCGGCATGACTCAACGCCAAAGGCGCACGGAACGCTGTTCCCTTCCCACCAAAGGTGGTCCCTATTTTTTCTACTTGCATTTTTTTTACGTGCTTTCGAACTGCTAGGTTGGCAGAAGCTGGGACAAGTCAACGGGAGCTCACCCCATTAGGCGGCATTAGGGATTCGAACCGCTGAACTGCCAACCTTTCAATCGGCAAGCTCAGCGTCTTAGCCACTGAGCCACCACGTCCACTGAGATTTAAGAGGAGGGTAAAACAAGAAAATTCTCGTAATACGATGGGTATGATCTCCAACATAAAAGATGCTGGTGGGTTTTCCTAGAAAATTGAAGGATGACAACTGAAATCTGAGGAGAATGCAGACAAGACTTCTGCAATTTGGTGCTCTCCAATTCTTTCTTTCTTTCTTTCTTTCTTTCTTTCTTTCTTTCTTTCTTTCTTTCCTTCCTTCCTTCCTTCCTTCCTTCCTTCCTTCCTTCCTTCCTTCCTTCTTTCTTTCTTTCTTTCTTTCTTTCTCTCTCTCTCTCTCTCTCTCTCTCTCCTTTCCCTTTCCCTTTCCATCCCCCTCGTTTCATTACCCAACTAGGTAACATCATCCGTGCTAGAAGGGAATGCGGTTTGAGGAGAGGAGGAGGGGAACTGTGGGATCCTTGGTGCTCACTGAGTTTGTTGTTTTCTTGCAGAGGTTTCATTACCCAATTAGGTAACCTCATCAGAGCTAGAAGGGAGTGGGATTGGAAGAGGAGGAGGAGGGTGGGGAGACTGTGGGGTCTTTGGTGGTCTCTGAGCTCGGTTGTTTTCTTGCAGGCATTTCAATACCCAACTAGGTAACCTCATCAGAGCTAGAAGGGAGAGGGGTTTGCAGAGTGGAAAAGGAGGAAGAACGGGATGGCTGTGATGTCCTTGGCATTCTCTTGAGTTTGGGGAGTTTCTTGCAGATGTTTCATTATGCAACTTGGCAACATCATTTGTGCTAGAAAGCAGAGGGGTTCGCTCTTAGTTTAGACACAGTTCCTTCTAGCACGGGTGATGTTACCTAGTTGGGTAATAAAACGTCTGCGAGAAAACCACCAAGATCAGAGACCACCACACCAGGGACAACTAAACACAGTGTCACATTTTTGTGTCCTGTGTGTTGAGGCTGTTGTGAATGTCTTCTGTTAACATCACGTTGACCAAACCAGGGATAATTAGGCTCTGGGACTGCGGGAAGAGATTCCGATTTGGTTCTTTCTGTGTCAAATCTCCTCTTTTTAACCCTGCTGGATAAAATTTAAGGAAAGCATGCCATTAATAAAACGGACGTTTGCTCACCTCTTTTGCAATTTACAATTAGATGGCGGCTAGAGGTCAGGGTGGAGGAAGCATATTGATCTCAAAACCATATTGTGGATGATTGGGGCATTTCAATTTTTATTCCGACGATAATTGGCTAATAAATATCGGACATACATTCTCTTCCCGCTCGAAGCCGAGTGTTTATGAAATGAATTCCACCCCTCTCTCTCTCTCTCTCCCTCCTCCTCCCCCATGCAGACATTTAATATTTCTCTAGAGAGCAGAGGTTACAGAAACCTGCAAACCGACAACCAGCAGTTGTTTTCATTCTGTGCCAAAGGATTGCACAATTTCAGGGGTGAAATGCTACCGGTTCAGACCGGTTCAGGCGAACCGGTAGTTTAAAAAAAGCTACCGGTTTGTCCGAAACGGTATTTCCGATGATCAGCTGTGCCGCGTGATTTAGATCCCCTAGAAAGCAGGAAAACCTGCTTTCTAGCGAATCTTATTCACGTGGCGCAGCTGTTCCCCCCTGCGCTGTTCTACTTACCTTCTTATGCCTCCTTTTTTTGCACGCAGTGTGCGTTTTGCACAAACTGCGCATGTGCGAGCAGTTTCCGATGGCAAACAGCGGAGGATTTCACCACAATTTGCACGATTTTAGGATGGGGATTGACAATTTTTAGGGCCGGGAGAGCAGAAATGCAACAGAAAGAGTATTTGTTTTAATAGTTTCACCATCTCTTTTATTTCCTGAAATGGAGGGGGAAAAAATCCAGGGGAGGGGAGGGGAATGACTGACCGTCCGTTGTTGTTTTTTTTAATGGTTTCCTTTGTCACCAGAAAATCCATTCTGGGTGCACCATGTTCTTGGCAACTTTTGGAATCAGTGACTGAGTTCCTTTACATCCTTATTCCCAAATTGACAGTAGTCATATAGAAGCCACACCAGAGGTATTCAGCCGGTTCGCATCGGTTCGTGCGAACCTCTGGCAGAAATTTAATATACATGTCCAAGGGATAATGTTGCAAGCTTCTTCTCTGGTAATATTGTAGTACTAACTAGAGCATACAAAACCTTTGCTAGACCAATTCTCGAATACAGCTCATCTGTCTGGAACCCGCACTGTATATCGGACATAAATACAATCGAGAGAGTCTAGAGATATTTCACGAGAAGAGTCCTCGACTCCTCTACTTGCAACAGAATCCCTTATGCCACCAAACTTGAAATTTTGGGCTTAGACAACTTAGAACTATGCCGCCTTCGGTCTGACCTAAGCGTAGTACATAAAATTATCTGCCACAATGTCCTTCCTGTCAATGACTACTTCAGCTTCAACCTCAAGAATACACGAGCGCACAATAGATACAAACTTAAGATAAACCGCGCCAAACTCGATTGCAGAAAATACGACTTCAGCAACAGAGTGGTCAACGCCTGGAATGCTCTACCCAACTCTATTGTTACATCCTCAAACCCGCACAGTTTCAACCTCAAACTGTCTACTATTGACCTCACCCCATTCCTAAGGGGTCTGTAAAGGAGCGTGCATAAGCGCACCAGTGTGACTTCCGTCCCTGTCCCAATGCCCTCTTTTATTGGTAACCATCTCATGGATTCACAATCATGTTAATACATTTATCTGTAATCTTATATATGCTTGACAAAATAAAATAAATTAAATTAAATAAATAAATAAAAATAAAATAAAATAAAATAAAATAAAATAAAATAAAATAAAATAATAAAATAAAATAAAATAAAATAAAATAAAATAAAATAAAATAAAATAAAATAAAATAAAATAAATAAAATCCAATCTGGGTCAGTCACCAAGACCAGAGATTTATTCTTTTTCCGATCTTTCCTATTCGTGCTGGAGCCCACCTTCAGGGAACTTTACAGATTAACAGAGTTGGAAGGGATCTTGTAGATCATCTAGTCCAACCCCCCGCCCAAGCAGGAGACCCTACACCATTTCTGACAAATGGCAGTCCAGTCTTTTCTTGAAAGTCTCAAGTGATGAAGCTCCCACAACATCCGAAGGCAACTTCTGTTCCATCGGTTGATTGTTCTCACTGTCAGAAAGTTCCTCCTCATTTCTAGGTTGAATCTTTCCTTGGTCAATTTCCATCCATTATTCCTTGTCTGGCCTTCGGGTGCTTTGGAGAATAGCTTGACCCCCTCCTCTCTG
>NC_142078.1:13909940-13947440 GCF_059756535.1 Pantherophis guttatus | reverse complement strand
CCATGGCGGTTAGAATGCCATATTGCAGGCTGACTGTGTCCCACAGCCTGGAGTTCAATCCTGACCGGCTCAAGGTTGACTCAGCCTTCCATCCTTCCAAGGGGGGTAAAATGAGGACCCAGATTGTTGAGGGCAAGAGGCTGACTCTGTAAACCGCTTAGAGAGGGCTGTAAAAGCACTGTAAAGCGGTATATAAGTCTAAGGGTTATTGCTATTCTCATTTCCTTCCTTCCTTCCTTCCTTCCTTCCTTCCTTCCTTCCTTCCTTCCTTCCTTCCTTCCTTCTTCTCTTCCTTCCACACATGTCAAGGGAGGGCTTGGAGAGGGCTATAAAGCACTGTAAAGCGGTATATAAGTCTAAGGGCTATTGCTATTCTCATTTCCTTCCTTCCTTCCTTCCTTCCTTCCTTCCTTCCTTCCTTCCTTCCTTCCTTCCTTCCTCTCTTCCTTCCACACATGTCAAGGGAGGGCTTGGAGAGGGCTATAAAGCACTGTAAAGTGATATATAAGTCTAAGGGCTATTGCTATTCTCATTTCCTTCCTTCCTTAGTTCCTTCCTTAGTTCCTTCCTTCCTTCCTTCCTTCCTTCCTTCCTTCCTTCCTTCCTTCCTCCCTCCCTCCCTCCCTCCCTCCCTCCCTCCCTCCCTTCCTCTCTTCCTTCCACACATTTCAAGGGAGGGCTTGGAGAGGGCCGTAAAGCACTATAAAGTGATATATAAGTCTAAGGGCTATTGCTATTCTCATTTCCTTCCTTCCTTAGTTCCTTCCTTAGTTCCTTCCTTCCTTCCTTCCTTCCTTCCTTCCTTCCTTCCTTCCTTCCTTCCTTCCTCCCTCCCTCCCTCCCTCCCTCCCTTCCTCTCTTCCTTCCACACATTTCAAGGGAGGGCTTGGAGAGGGCCGTAAAGCACTATAAAGTGGTATATAAGACTAAGAGCTATTGCTATTCTTCAGTTCTAACTGAAGAGGAGGCTTCAAATCAACAAACACATGTGGGTTCCTTTAAGAAAGAGAGTGGGAGGGAGGAAGAGAGAGAGAGAGAGAGAGAGAGAGAGAGAGAGAGAGAGAGAGAGAGAGAGAGAGAGAAGGGTTGAAATTGTGAAATAAATAAAATAAATGGAGGGAAGTCCGGCCCCCGCTTCCCTCCTTTCACAGTTTACTTTGGGGAGCAAGTGACAGCCTCATCTTCGATATTTGTGCCTTCAACCCAAGTGGCAACCCTCCCTTCTCCATCTTTCCTGCTGAATCTGTATTATTGCACAAACACAATTAATAGCAAATTTAGAGGCAAACAACACCTGTGGCCATAACAGAGAACGCTATGAGCTGGAATACAAAATCCATATATAGATTTTTCTCAAACCCCACCATCTCCGTCTCCTCTTCCCCCTCCTTGTGTCTTCCTGGTTGTAAATGGCCCACACAACTGCTGTCTTTGAGACAGTATGTGTGTGTGTGTGTTTGTGTGTGGAAGCGGGGTGGGGAGGGATAATGACACTCGGGCTGAAAAGTGTATCGAGAGCCAAGGAATTTAGATCCGCTCATTAAGTGGACATTTTCACTAAAAAAAAAAAAAAAATTGAATGGACTGCCAACATATTCCTGAGAGTTGACGGAGGTGGTTTGATCAGATACGGTGGGGGCCAGGTGGAGTCCTGGGTACCATTAAAGCAAACATGCCAGTTTGGGCTTCCATCAAAGGTGATGGTTGCATTGTCCTTCTCGACATCCTTCGCGGAGACAAAGGCAAGGATAAATGCTGTAGAAACGGATCGATAGGAGAAGATTACCAGGGACACCCAATTCCAAGAACAGGCCATCTCAAATACACACCCGGGGTGGTCTCCGAGGATTTCTCTCCAGTCCTCGCATCATGGACAGATGCTACTAATTTTGGCACAGGTAGACCTCAACACACGCACACCCGGAATGACAATTGTTAAGCTGTGGTGGCTTCGAGTGACCGGATTTGAATTTACAACCATTAGCAGAATGTGTTAGAAGGGAGTTCAGAGGTGCTTTAGCCCAACCCCTTACTCAAGTAGGAGACCCTATACCACAAATGGCTGTCCAGTCTCTTCTTCAAAACCCTAATGATTTATTTTATTTTATTTTATTTTATTTCCAATTTATATACCGCCCTTCTCCCTGAGGACTCAGGACGGTGTACAGCCAGAATTAAGAACATGAAATACAAATATAAATACAAATGATGGGAGCAGAACTTCTGGAAGGAAGCCATTACGCTGATTAATTGTTTTCACTGAGATGAAATTTCTCCTTAATTCTAAGTTGGATCTCTCTCTTGTAAGTTTCCATCCTTCTCCTCTTCTCCTGCCTTTTGGTGCTGTTAAGGATATTGTTGTGGTGTTACCAACCAGCAGAGTGTAGAGCACAGAGAAACGTTGCCGAGAGCAATGAATAAGAGATGTGCAAACTGGTTTATCAAAAGTTTACTTTATAGTGAAAAAAACAATCTCATAGTCTTTAAATCAATCCAGGTCTTTGCCGGTTAAGTCAGTCCAGTGATACAAAAACTCTTCTTACCACACAAACAGTAGTTGGTTAGAATAACAAACTCACTCTGGTTCACAAACCACGATGGTAGCAGATCCATCCAACGATGATAGCACAATGGTTGCAACTCCATACACAATGGTAGCATATCATCAACTGAATACGTTACAGTACCTTTCTTAAATACAAGTTTACAACCACTGGTTTACAACCAGTGTAATTACAGCATGACAATGAATCAGCAGGAAAACTTTAAAGTCACACAATACATATTCATCTTAAAGTCACAGAACAGATATATTGCCTGGACAACTTGTTAGGCTCAAACCATATCCTAACAGGTGCTCTGGAGAATAAGTCAACCCCCCTCTTCTCTGTGACAGCCCCTCGAGTACTGGAAGCCTGCTATCATGTCAGCCCCTACTCCTTTCCTTCGTTAGACTAGTCTCGATTGTGTTACCCCCTTAATAGTGAGTGGGAAAAGCCACTGACTCTATCAAACGATCATTTTAACAGCAAAAAGAAATGGAGGTGAATGGTGGTTCTGCTGGCCTCCCAAAGATCACAGTTGGCAATAGGCAAGGAGAAAAGGAAGTAGCTTTTCTACTGAGAAGGGAAGGAGGGGTCCTTGGTGCTCTCTAAGCTTGCTTGTTTTCTTGCAGACGTTTCATGACCCAACTAGGTAATATTAACAGGGATACAAGGAGGAGGAGGAGGAGGAGGAGGAGGAGGAGGAGGAGGAGGAGGAGGAAGACTGTAGGGTCCTTGGTGCTCTCCAAACTTGCTTGTTTTCTTGCAGACGTTTCATGACCCAACTAGGTAACATCAACAGGGATAGGAGGAGGAGGAGGAGGAGGAGGAGGAGGAGGAGGAGGAGGAGGAAGACTGTAGGGTCCTTGGTACTCTCCAAGCTTGCTTGTTTTCTTGCAGACATTTCATGACCCAACTAGGTAACATCAACAGGGATAGAAGGAGTGGGGATAGAGGAGGAGGAGGAGGAGGAGGAAGAGGAGGAGGAGGAGGAGGAAGAAGAAGAAGACTGTAGGGTCCTTGGTGCTCTCCAAGCTTGCTTGTTTTCTTGCAAACCTTTCATGACCCAACTAGGGAACATCAACAGGGATAGAAGGAGTGGGGATAGAGGAGGAGGAGGAGGAGGAGGAGGAGGAGGAGGAGGAGGAGGAGGAGGAGGAGGAGGAGGAGGAGGAGGAAGACTGTAGGGTCCTTGGTGCTCTCCAAGCTTGCTTGTTTTCTTGCAGACGTTTCATGACCCAACTAGGGAACATCATCAGTGCTAGGAGGAAGTGGGGTTTGCTGTTTGTTTCCTTACAAGTTGCTTGCCCTGTCAGTGTGGGTGGGAGAGGTTTTAGTGGTCCCTTGATTTGAATGAATCTGTATAAATGAACGGCATTACAAAATGGGAGTTAGCAGCATCTCTGTTTACGGAGCTCTCCATGGTCCTGACCATACCTCAGCCTTAGATCTCCTTCAGGAGTGGGACGTTGCTTTCGGCAAAAGAACCGCCATCATCCCGTCACCCTTCCCCTTCCTACAAAAATCACAATAGACCCTTCTCCTTTCTCATCCCTCCCTTTTTTCCCCCTTGATGCTGTATTCATTGGATTGTAGCACAAGCTATGTGGAGTGCTTCAAATTGGAAAATTTGATACAACGGCGTGAAATAAATAAAGATGGTAGCTCAGCACCCTACAAGCCATCTTACGCCGCTTAAAACCCTTCCTATAAATCTGTGAATTTAGAGTGCTGCTAGCTTTGGGAACATGATTAAAGTTAGGACTCGCCCGTAATAAACGTGCCATTACAGAGGGCAGGATTTCCTGACGATGAGAGAGAGAGAGAGACAAAAGTGTGGGATAATTGTGTTTTTAGTCGCGGCCTCTAAACTGTGGGAAAATTACAGGAAAATTTATTATGTTTCCCTCCCCTCAAAAATAGTTCCTACAAGTTAGGTTTTTAAATCACGCGGAGCCCATGTAAACACTTGAAACTTATCTAGTAATTACTTATTTACATTGTAATTAAAATAAGTAATTAGCATACATTTGCGGAGGATTTGCATACTTGTGGGTTTAAAAAAAAAAGAGGAGAGTTTTCCAGTAGATGCAAGTAAAAAAAAAAAAAGAAAGAAAGATTTTTAGCAGATCGTTAAACCATTTTCACCCTCCCAGGGTTCCTAGAAAGACTCTGGAGCCTGGGGAGGGCCAAAAAAAATGGGCCTACCGGGCCATCACTTTTGGGGGGGGGTCGCGCGTGCATGCATGGGGGGCCAGGGCGCATTGAATTGAATATTCGGATGCAGTTAGAACTAATCCCACGTTCCCCTATGACCCTGTCTCTCCCCTCCTCCTCTCTGGCCATGTCATAAATCACATTCTCCAATTAACCACTTTGGCTGGCTGTGAAACCCAACACCCTCCTACTGATTGCGGTAAGAAAGCATCTATGGAATGCAGCTTCAGTTAGGGAAATCGATCAGCTCTGTCAGTTCTCCCTTCCCTCCTGCTCATGGCAACTTGAAAGCTTTGCAAGTTGACATTAAGTGCTAGCACATAGCTGGCAGCTGCCTGCAATTAGTGCAAGTTCAAATCTCACCAGGCTCAAGGTTGACTCAGCCTTCCATCCTTTCGAGGTAGGTAAATTGAGGACCCGGATTGTGGGAGGCAATAAGCCAGTTTTGTATAGAAAACACCGCTTGGGTGGGGGAGTTGAAAGCCCTAATAAGCAGGTATATACAAAAAAGTATGCAGGCTTATTGCTATAATGCATTGTAAGTCGCCCTGAGTCTACGGAGAAGGGCGGCATATAAATTGGACTAATAAATAAATAAATAAATAAACTCTGTTAATCTAATTGAACGAGGAGATGAAAGATGGGTCATTCATGCACATCCTTTCCCATGTGGTCATTCAGGTTGCAATGCTCCAGAAAGGAGGGTAAATTAGACATTTGATTCTCTGTGGAGGAACAAGGAGAGCCTTGATAGTACAGTGGTCTAAGCACCCTGTTATTAACACAGCTGCCTGCAATTTACTGCTGGTTCGAATCTCTCCAAGGCTCAAGGTTGACTCAGCCTTCCATCCTTTCTAAGGTAGGTGAAATGAGGACCCAGTTTGTGGGGGCAATAAGCTGACTTTGTATAAATATACAAAAGGATGAAGGCTATTGCTTAACGCATTGTAAGCCGCCCTGAGTCTCCGGAGAAGGGCGGCATATAAATCAAATTAAAAATAAATAAAAAAATAAAAAAATAAAAAAACCAACCCCCCCCCAAAAGAAAGTTCCAAAGTAAGTTTGCTTTCAACAGTTGGACGGCGAACTTGTGGGGGGGGGGTGCGGGAGAGTGGGGGGAAAAGGGGAGAATTTTTCAGTCAAGCTCTGCCCTGCCTTAAGATTGCATTTAATGGAAGTTTTGGCTTTTATCTTTATTAATGGGGTCCCGTGTCTGGTATGTGTGGGAAAGAGAGAGAGCGATACCAATCTAACGCCCGGGATAAAAATCGCAATTTGTCCTCCTCGCCGGGCCTAGATATAAAAGAGCTTTAACTACACAAACAAATATTTCAAAGTAGGATTGTGGCATGGGGAAAGGGAGGTGATAAATGGCCCACGAGAAAAGCTGGGGCCGCACAGGCTTAGGGCTCTCAACCAAGGTCAAAGAAATGACAGGAAGTCTGCGTGCGGAATGTGAATTTTTCCCAACCCCTCTCTCCCCACGCAGGGTGTCTCAAGGTCAGATCTCTCTGGAACGCGTCCCCCCCCCTCCCTGGACTTCGAAAGAGGGAACAAAATACTCATCGGATTTGCATCGGGCCTGACTTCCATTTTTAAGAGTGTTTTTCTCCCTTTCCTCGCTCAGTTTGGCGCTCCTAGATATTGCAAACGTTTGAATGGGGAGGCCTCGGTGAATTTTTCTGTCTCTCTCTCTCTCTCTCTCTCAATTTTTTGTTTGTTTGTTTGGGAAAATTTATATAGACACTAGTAGGGGTTTTCGTTTACCTTCGCTACTGGTTCGGAACTTTCTTTCTTTCTTTTCTTTCTTTCTTTCTTTCTTTCTTTCTTTCTTTCTTTCTTTCTCTCTCTCTCTCTATCTCCCTCTCCTTCTTCCTCTTTCCCATTCCCATGTTTCCTTCCTTCCTTCCTTCCTTCCTTCCTTCCTTCCTTCCTTCCTTCCTTCCTTCCTTTAGTTCTCTCTCTGTCCCAATCTCCTTCTCCCTCTTTCCCATTCACTGTCAGAATCTCTCTCTCTCTCTCTCTCCCTCTCCTTCTTCCTCTTTCCCATTCCCATGTTTCCTTCCTTCCTTCCTTCTTTCCTTCCTTCCTTCCTTTCGTTCTCTCTCTGTCCCAATCTCCTTCTCCCTTTTTCCCATTCACTGTCAGAAACTCTCTCTCTCTCTTTCTTTCTTTTCTTTCTTTCTCTCCCTCTCCCTCTCCTTCTTCCTCTTTCCCATTCCCATGTTTCCTTTCTTCCTTCTTTCCTTCTTTCCTTCTTTCCTTCCTTCCTTCCTTCCTTCCTTTCGTTCTCTCTGTCCCAATCTCCTTCTCTCTTTTTCCCATTCACTGTCAGAAACTCACTATCTCTCTCTCTCTTTCTTTCTTTCTTTTCTTTCTTTCTCTCTCTCTCCCTCTCCTTCTTCCTCTTTCCCATTCCCATGTTTCCTTCCTTCCTTCCTTCCTTCCTTCCTTCCTTCCTTCCTTCCTTCCTTCCTTCCTTTCGTTCTCTCTCTGTCCCAATCTCCTTCTCCCTTTTTCCCATTCACTGTCAGAATATCTCTCTCCCTCTCTCCCTCTCCCTCTCCCTCCCTCTCTCTCTCTCTCTCTCTCTCTCTCTCTCTCTCTCTCTCTCTTTCTCTTTCTTTCTTCCTTTTTTGGCCAAACTTAAGATCAATCTCGTTTTCTTTGCTTCTCAAACAGGATCAGGGTTTTCCGGGAGGTGATGAACTTCGCCACAAAGGGTCGGGAGAGCATCGGACATGCGGGGCTGCCCCTCTGGCCTTGCTGTCATTGTACTCTGTGGCTGGGTAATGAAGCCCTGGGAGGATATTGATACGATAGAATGAAAGGCCAAGTTATGGGAAGGACAGGAATCCATAGTTCTCACTCCATTTGCTCTCCCCCGCCCCTCCCCCACCAAATCCATCACGTTAATGGCTCACCTTTTGAGAGCCACCGATGATTACCTGGTTATCCAAGGAGAGAGGCAGGTACGGAGAGGTTGATGGGGGTTGCGAGGAGAGAACGAGTAGGGTTAGGAAGGTGAGGCAGGGAGCTTTGGGTGTAGGTGGGCAGTGAGTTGATTTGTGTGAGTGTGCATGTGTGTGAGAGCTGAATTTGAAGAATTTATGGGAGGCCAGCTCAACTCTGGTTAGATCGAGGAGATGCCAGCTTATTTGGGACAGACAGACCAACCGCTGTGGTTGAGGGGCGGGTGACAAATGATTCGTGGTGTGTGAGCGTAGGGGGAGATGCGAAGAGGTCAGGAGGAGTTGCCTGGAAGCACAGACCTTATGTGTGCGTGACAAGGGTACCGCAAAGGTTGTGTAGGAAGTATTCGGCTACAGTTCAGGCTCCGTTGTGGAGAATTCTGTAAGATTTTGGATGACCCTGCGGGAAATATTTTCCGTAGCCAATTCCTCTCTCTCTCCCTCCCTGTTCTGACCTAGGCTCCCTTAAGCAGCAGGACCTCCACTCCAAATTCAAGTGTGGTAATCAGATAGCGGGACGCGGTGGCTCAGTGGCTAAGACACTGAGCTTGTCGATCGAAAGGTCGGCAGTTCGGCGGTTCGAATCCCTAGTGCCGCGTAATGGGGTGAGCTCCCATGACTTGTCCCAGCTTCTGCCAACCTAGCAGTTCGAAAGCACGTAAAAAAAATGCAAGTAGGAAAATGGGGACCACCTTTGGTGGGAAGGGAACAGCGTTCCGTGCGCCTTTGGCGCTGAGTCATGCCGGCCACATGACCACAGAGACGTCTTCGGACAGTGCTGGCTCTTCGGCTTTGAAACGGAGTTGAGCACCGCCCCCTAGAGTCAGGAACGACTAGCACAGATGTGCGAGGGGAACCTTTACCTGTACCTTTAATCAGATAGTAGGCACCAATGAAAGAGAATATTTGCAGCTCAGGGTTGAAATGAGGGGTCCTGGGCGCTCTCCGAGCATGGTTGCTTTCTTGCAGTCGTTTCATTACACAGACTCGGTAACATCTCTCGCTCTAGCACTGATGATGTTACCTAGTTGGGTAATAAAACGTCGGCAAGAAAATAGTTCGGAGAGCACCAAGCGCCCCTTGATATTATCATGCACCACTGAGCTACATGAATTTTGGGGTTAAAAACCACAGTATGGAGCTACCTTTTCTCTACTGTTGAGATTTAGCTCGTCAATCATTCTTTTTCAGTCTCTTTGTAAGGAGAAGCATGGACATTTTGACAAATATCGGGACCCATCACGAGAAATTCTCTTCTGAGGAAACGAGTGAAGATCAGAGTTGGGCGAAGGACTTGGGGAATCTGCCCCGGTGATCTAACACTGAAATCTTAACAAAACCATCCTTCACCGTCTACTGATACTCAACCAGCACCTAGAAAACTAACATAGAGTTAATGATCTTGAAGATCTCAAGAACATTGACACCACTTCCGAGAGACAAAAAAGCAGACGGCGGAAGGAGTAACTGGTGTCTTGTAAGACCAGATTGAGAGTAGTGGTCTTTTTGTGAGTAAGTCATTGCTCCTGAACAATTCACTTCTTGCCAGCTAAACGCCTGGGGACTAAAACATACGAAGAACGGTTGCAGGAACTGGATATGGCTAGCAATCTTCCAATATTTGAGGGGCTGCCACAAAGAAGAGAGGGAGTCAAGCTATTCTCCAAAGCACCTGAAGGCAGGAGAAGAAGCAACGGATGGAAACTCATCATGGACAGAAGCAACCTAGAACTAAGAAGAAATTTCCTGACAGTGGGGAAAATTAACCAGTGGAATAACTTGCCACCAGAAGTTGCTCCATCACTGGAGGTTTTAAAGAAGAAACTGGACAGCCACTTGTCTCAAGTCCTACTATAGGGTTTCCTGTTTGAGCAGGGGGTTGGACTAGAAGTCCTCCAAGTTCCATTTCAGCTCTGTTCTGGTTGATTGATTGCAGCTAGGACGAAGGCAGCGTTCAGTTCAGCTAGGCACTTCCAGTATCTAAGCTGCTTGAAAACTGTCAAACGCTGGAACTTACTTTCTTGTGTGTGCATGCGTGTAAAAAATCTGGCTTTTAATGCCTCGACTCCAATTGTGCAACTTTCTGGAAATTGTGACATTTGATTGCACCTTACAGAGCTTTGCTGCTGATATTGTAGCTTATTGATTTGATCTCTGGACTGGAGTTGTCTACTTTATTATCTGGATGTAAGTATTCTCTCTTGGGTCCTCTTTTTCCGAACGCTACAGCATGCGAATCCTGGGACAGGACAAAACGAAAGCCGGTGGCATCAGGGTTTCTCAAATACCTGTCTCTGTAGGATCGTTAGTTGAGTTTATTTGGAAAAGTGGCATGCGAAAGAAAGAAAGAAAGAAAGAAAGAAAGAAAGAAAGAAAGAAAGAAAGAAAGAAAGAAAGAAAAGGAACTTATGGTAGCAGTAGTTGCAGGGGAAATCCACATTTCTTAGCACAAGTTGCAAGGCAGACAAATGTATTTGCAAAGCTGCTTTTGAAAATATAGATGCTTTTTTTTTTTTAATTGAAAGGATTTGCGGGAAAATGAGACAGATTAGAATAAGAAATAAGAACAGCACTGGATTAGGGGGTGGATTAAATTGTTTACCTTGTTTCTCCTTGCTTATAAACTAGTGAGGGCAAATACTCCTAGGGAGATTGTCTAGAGAAGCTATAAGTTTCACAATTAAGAGCCGAGGGTGTGTGTGTACGGGGGTGGGGGTGGGGTTGGGGGAAGTGGCTTTAATTCTGAAAAAGGTGAAGCCATAGAGGGAGGGAGGGAGGAAAGCAGCTAACAACAAAAAGAAATCAAGGAAGGAGAAGGAAGGAAGGAGAGAGAAGAAGGGAGGGGACAAAAGGAAGAAAGGAGAGGAAAGGAAGGTAGACATTTCCTATATTGTACTATTCTCTATACCCTCTTCTCGCCCTTTCCCTTTCCCTTTCCCTTTCCCTTTCCCTTTCCTCTTCTCTTCTCTTCTCTTCTCTTCTCTTCTCTTCTCTTCTCTCCTCTCCTCTCCTCTCCTCTCCTCCTCTCCTCTCTCTTTCCCTTTCCCTTTCTTTCTCTTCTCTTTACTCTCCTCTCCCTTTCCCTTTCCCTTTCCCTTTCCCTTCCTCTCCTCTCCTCTCCTCTCCTCTCCTCTCCTCTCCTCTCTTTCCCTTTCCCTTTGTTTCTCTTCTCCTTACTCTCCTCTCCCTTTCCCCTCTCCCTTTCTCTCTTCTCCTTACTCTCCTCTCCTCTCCCTCTCCCTCTCCCTTTCTTTTTCCCTTTCCCTTTCTCTCTCTTCTCCTTACACTCCTCTCCCTCTCTCCTCTCCTTTTCTTGCTCTTTTTCCCTTTCTTACATTTTACTCTTGCAGTGCCTCTTGACATTGTCACCCTGTAAAATGACACCCACCTTTCTGAGTTTAGATTGAAATTATTGAAAATGTGCCAAAGTTTGAACTGTGAGTGGGAGAAGCGCGCTGGTGGCTTGGCGTCCAGACTGTTGCACTTCTTCTACATCTGGTTCTGAGGAACATCTTCCTCTCGGTATCCAGGATGTCACCATATCAAACATGTCTTCTTCTTTAGCTAGGGAACGCTCCACCTTCTTCCTTTGGCCAACTGCTTCATGACCTCCAGTTTGGGCCTTTTTCAAGACCAGCCCCTATTTCCCCCCCCCCACACTTTTTTTTAAAAAAATGTAGCAATATAGAAAACTCATTATGAAAATGGCGCGCTCAAAAATTCCTTAAAGGTGATATTTCATAAAACATACCAGGCCCAGCGTGGGGCTCAATCACTCTTTTTAATAGCTCCATAGCAGCTTAGAAAATAAAGTATTCATGAAGATTGAGAAAGATGATCCTACGAACTTCAATTTAATTGGTGCAAATTAAAACAATCCATCTTTTGGAACTCGCCATCTATTTCTGATCATCAGCCCAAACCACGTTCCAACAACCTGATTACAATTATCTTTTAATAGGAAAACTTGTCACTTTGGGGTGTGATTTACACGAGTTTATATAAACTTACTCATATCACTGAACAATTTTTATTCTCTTTTCTCCTGGTTGCTCACTCAGTTTTCCCTGGTACTTTTCATCCTCTTTGGTGATTTTTTTTTTTTGGGGGGGGGGTAGAATCTGGAAGATTAATTCATTGAAGTTTAACGTCTAGCTTCCCTTTTTTTTAAAAAAAAATAATCTTTACATTTTTCGTTAAAAAACATAGAAACAACACATCATAAAAAAAAATAACACACAAAAAACAAAACAACAATAAACATACATACTTCCTTGCTTCTTTGCAGTACCTTAATACACAAATATTCGGTACTGTATCTCTACATTATAATCCGGGGAAGACAAAACAACTTACATGCCTTAATATATCAATTAGGTCTATCCGACCTCACTTATCTTATATAGAATAGGTTTCTCAATAGATAGCTTCCCTTTCAACTAAAAAACGGGACAAGGACACTTTACGAATTGGCTTCTCCTTCGTTTCCTATTAAAGAAAACTTCCCTGATCTGGTTTTGGTCTTAGACACAGAGAAGTTCACACAACAGTTTCTAGAAGCTGGAGAGACGTGGTTAGAACATGTGAGCCAGGGCGAATTGTTCTAAGTTCAAAACGTGAAATAAATCTCCCTTGAGCCAATCTTGTGACTTCGGGAAGCTTGTCTGCGTTATTTTCTTGACGGCAGTAGAAAAGAAGTTTGTTGTTAAATTCTGAAATGTTCTATGACCTTGTTCCGCTCGTAGGATTAGGGGGTGGGAGTCAGCGGTGAAATCCAATTCAATCCAAAGTGCAAAACTTTGGAGTATTTTGTTACCATGTTTTCCTGAAAATAAGACTGGGCCTTATATTAATTTTTGCTCCAAAAGACGCATTAGGGTTTATTTTCTGGCTAGGTCTTTTTTTTTTTTTAATTTGATTTATATGCTGCCCTTCTCCGGAGACTCAGGGCGGCTTACAATGTTTGCTAAGCAATAGCCTTCATCCTTTTGTATATTTATACAAAGTCAGCTTATTGCCCCCATAACTGGGTCCTCGATTTACCTACCTTAGAAAGGATGGAAGGCTGAGTCAACTTTGAGCCTGGCGAGATTCAAACCTGCAGTAATTGCAGGCAGCTGGTCTTAATAACAGGGTGCTTTAGACCACTGTACTACCAAGGCTCATTTAGGGGAAATACAGTACTAAATGCATCCATCTGGCTGACAATCTTAACTGGGGCTTATTTTTGGGGTAGGGCTTATATTACGAGCATCCTGAAAAATCATGCTAGGTCTTATTTTCCGGTTAGGTCTTATTTTGGGGGGAAATGTGGTACTAAATGCATCCATCTGGCTAACAATCTTAACTGGGGCTTATTCTGGGAAGTAGGGCTTATATTATGAGCATCCTGAAAAATCATGCTAGGGCTTATTTTCTTATTTTCGGGGAAACAGGATAGTTGTTCATACCGGAGAAGAACCTGGAAAGAATACCTCCAGACATTCTTAGATCTTTCAAAATTGGCTTTGATGGTGTTCAGCATATTTATTTTTTATGTGCCCAGAGTCTCTCTTGTTTCCCCCCCCCCTCCCCGGATTTACCACACTGGATTTACAAACTGTAAGTTGCTCCACAGTCTAATGCACCTGTTTTTGATAATTGAACCTAAGAACAGGTGCACGTTCCTGTCCATCATGTCAAAAAGAGCCTCTCCAGGTTGTCTCTCAAGGTAGGTTCAAAGCTCCGTAGCAAACAATCTGTGTTTGTTTGACGGGAAATACAGTCCCTGAGGCTGTGACGTTTTGGCTGTGTCGTCTTTCCGACTCTCGCAATGCCACTTCTTCCTACATGGATTTCAGCAGCAATCATAATTAACCCTGCTAATTAATCAGGGCATAACTTATTAATTGCAAGGATGCTAAAGATCCTTTGGCACAGGTGTCACCCTGCTGGCTGTGTGGGAGCCTAATGGGATAATAATCAGGTTCGCAACACATTGTGCAGTGGGAAGGCAGCGCCCAGCATCGGAAGACATCTGGGCAAACAGACAAAGTCCCCTTGTGTCTCGACAATAACACAACAGCCATCGTATCAATCGTGGGATGAAACAAGTTTTCAATTTGGACCGGAAGGGAAATGTGCTTTGTTTGGCAATTCGTACTTGCAGTCTTCGGCGTGCTTAATAGCTCTTGTTTACAAAGATGTCATTGAAAACCTCTAGCAAAAGCAAAAATAAAAAAAAACCCAAAACATTCCAGGGAAAAAAATGCAAAACAAAACCAACGTTAGGAAGCTCGGATGGAGAAAGAGAGAAGACGGTGTATCTGTTGGCACACAGGCACACAGTGAGTAGAGTTGTGGCTGTGTGCGCCGAACCCAAAGAATTTATGGCAGTTTAGTTCGACTGTAAATTTTAGTTCCTCTCTTCGACTCAACGATGCTTTTTCAAGAGGATTTTTAAACCCCTTTTCAGCACTTCCAAGAAGGATCCACACCCACCATCAGTGAGCTGTTGGACAGCATGACTTGGTCTGTTGTGTGGATGTTTGGGTGGTTTAGGGGTGGGGAATTTGTGGTGGGTGGGAGTGTGTTTGGGGATTGTTATGTGTGTTGGACCTGGTCTTTGGGTGTTAAGTGAATTTCGTTGTATGGGTATACTGTGTATACACGTACAATGACAATAAAGTTATTATTAGATAGATAGATAGATAGATAGATAGATAGATAGATAGATAGATAGATAGACAGACAGACAGACAGACAGACAGACAGACAGACAGACGTAGGTAGGTAGATAGATATGATAGATGGATAGATAGATTAGATAGATTAGCTAGATAGATATATGGGTATACTGTGTATACGCGTACAATGACAATAAAGTAATTTATTTATTTATTCAGGTGACCCTGAAGGCACAGATAAACCCCCAAGTGGCCTCAACGATCCTCAGAAAGAGCGCTAACGACCAGAGGATTGCAAGGAATATAAATCCTTCCCTCCTCCGCCGTTCAGTCAGAACTGAAGAAGCTTCTCGGATGAGAAGAGAAACGTCTTCAAGGAGAAAAAAAAACCAAAAGTCCATTTGCCTGTTGAAAAAGCAACCTTTGGGACACGACCATGACCCGAAGGACCGAGAATCTCCACAAATCAGCACTCTTTTCCTAGCACTGATGATGTGACCTAGTTGGGTCACGAAAGGTCTGCGAGAAAAACCAGCGAGCTCCGAGAGAGCACCAAGGATCCCTCAAACCCCTATATCGAAAATCCCATCCATGCATGTGCCGAGCCTCAAAAATGTGCCTAAATAGGGCAGTTCGAGCCAGATAAATACCACCTCTTGGTGTGTTGTTTAAAAATTAAGGGGGGTCAAGGGAATTTCCAAGGAAGGATCCCCAAATGGAGGGAAACTGTGTGCAAAGCTCCACATGAACCAACAAGGTTTGAGGTTTTTATTAAGCAGTTCTTTTAAAAGAGCTGGCTATAAAAAGCAACAGAGTGGAATAGCGTCTTATTAATGCAGACAGTAAAACGGACTGAATTTATACTTGATCCGTGCATCCTTTGCCGGAATGCTGGAATGCGGCTGTTTCCAGGGGTCTGAAGGACAAAAACCCCTCAAACCTCTTAGGAGGGTGGGAATTTGTGCATTTAATGACCCTTTCCCCCCCCCCTGAATCGCTGCAGACATCTGAGTAGGGCGAGCAAGGTCCTCGGGTTGGAAAAACGACAGGGCCGCAAATAAAAATACAATAAAAAAAATAAAATAAAGTAAAATAAAAATTAAAAACCCTTTTGACTGGAGGGCTTGCTAACATTTCGCCCTTCCCTTTCAATAAGCGTGATATTTCACGATGCTCAAGTTAAGGGTTTATTATTATTTCCTCCCTCTTCGCCGCCCCCCCCTTGATTGCGTGTGTGACCCCGTACGATCCGTCTTGCCGGCATTCCGCTTAATTGTCCTAAAATTGGTGATAGATTAAAAGAAAATAATTAGCCCTAATTATCTTAATTGAATGGCTAATTTGTTAATTAAGAGGCTTAATGTCTTCTATTTTTTTTTTTTTTTTAAAAAGCAAAACATACAGAGTAGTCTCCGCTATAGGAAAAGGGGCGGAGGGGAATTGGTTTTCAAGCAAGGAAACAGTTCGTGATTTGAAATGGCTTTGCCCCCCTACCCTCCAAAAAAAAATCGGGGTGCAGGCTTAACCAAAGAGCTAGGGGAACAAACAAACAAACAAAACAAAACAAAACAAAAAAAAACCAGAGTGGCCTCTTGTATAATGTGATTGAGGAAAGCTATAAATAGGAGTTTGCAATTAAAATCAGGGTAATTGCTTTTTATCTGCTTTGCAGCTTTTGTTTCCTTCGGGTTCCCCCCTCCCCCTTTTCATTGTGACAGCTGGGTCTAACTCAAGATAAAGCTTTCTTTTAGATCTGTCTTTCTCTCTCTCACTCTCTCTCTCTGTGTCTCTCTCTCTGTGTCTCTGTCTCTGTCTGTGTGTGTGTTTCTCCGTCTCTCTCTGTCTCTGTCTGTTTGTCTGTCTGTCTCTCTCTGTCTCTCTCTCTCTCTCTGTGTGTGTCTCTGTCTCTGTCTCTGTGTGTGTTTCTCTGTCTCTCTCTGTCTCTGTCTGTTTGTCTGTCTGTCTCTCTCTGTCTCTCTCTCTCTCTCTCTCTGTCTCTCTCTGTGTGTCTCTGTCTCTGTGTGTATGTGTGTTTCTCTGTCTCTCTCTGTCTCTCTCTCTGTCTCTGTCTCTCTCTCTGTGTGTGTCTCTCTCTCTGTCTTTCTCTCTCTCTCTCTGTGTGTGTCTCTTTCTATGTCTCTCTCTCTCTCTGTGTGTGTGTTTCTCTTTCTATGTCTCTCTCTGTGTGTGTCTCTCTCTCTGTGTCTGTCTCTCTCTCTCTGTGTCTCTCTCTGTCTCTGTCTCTCTCTCTCTCTCTGTGTCTCTCTCTCTCTCTCTCTCTCTCTGTGTGTATGTCTCTCTCTGTCTCTCTCTCTCTGTGTGTGTGTGTCTCTCTCTCTGTCTCTCTCTCTCTCTGTCTGTGTGTTTCTCTTTCTATGTCTCTCTCTGTGTGTGTGTCTCTCTCTCTGTCTGTCTCTCTCTCTGTTTCTCTCTCTGTCT
This sequence comes from Pantherophis guttatus, assembly GCF_059756535.1. Classification (NCBI taxonomy): domain Eukaryota; kingdom Metazoa; phylum Chordata; class Lepidosauria; order Squamata; family Colubridae; genus Pantherophis; species Pantherophis guttatus. The sequence continues at coordinate 13,930,604 of NC_142078.1, read as the reverse complement.
CTTTCTCTTTCTCTGTCTGTCTGTGTCTCTGTGTCTCTCTCTGTCTCTGTCTCTCTCTCTCTCTCTGTGTGTGTGTGTCTCTATCTCTGTCTGTCTGTCTCTCTCTCTGTGTCTCTCTCTGTGTCTCTCTGTGTCTCTTTCTCTTTCTCTGTCTGTCTGTCTCTCTCTCTCTGTCTCTCTCTGTGTCTCTCTGTCTCTCTCTCTCTTTGTCTCTCTCTCTGTGTGTCTCTTTCTCTTTCTCTGTCTGTCTGTCTGTCTCTCTCTGTCTCTCTCTGTGTCTCTCTGGTTCTCTTTCTCTTTCTCTGTCTCTCTCTCTCTGTGTCTCTTTCTCTTTCTCTGTCTGTCTGTCTCTCTCTCTCTGTCTCTCTGTGTCTCTCTGTCTCTCTCTCTCTCTCTCTCTGTCTCTCTCTCTCTCTGTCTCTTTCTCTTTCTCTGTCTGTCTGTCTCTCTCTCTCTGTCTCTCTCTGTGTCTCTCTGTGTCTCTTTCTCTTTCTCTGTCTGTCTGTCTGTCTCTCTCTCTGTCTCTCTCTGTGTCTCTGTGTCTCTCTCTCTCTCTGTCTCTCTCTCTGTGTGTCTCTGTCTCTCTCTTTGTGTGTTCTCTCTCTCTCTCTTTCTTTTTCTCTGTCTGTCTCTCTCTCTCTCTGTCTCTCTCTGTCTCTCTGTCTCTGTCTGTCTGTCTCTCTCTCTTTGTCCCTCTCTCTTTTTTTTCTTCTCTTCTTCCCCTTTTGGTTATCCACAAGAGTAGCTGCTTTGCTAATTAGAAGGCCCTTTGAATTAGATTATTTGCTATGTGAACAGGACTCCGGTATTAACTATCCCGAAGGACAGGCTATAATAACCTCTTCAGTGCGTTTTAAGCTCCCCAAGGAAGGGAGCCTTCAAGAGAAAGGGGAGGAAAGAGACTCACCCAAATAAGGAAAAGGGCCCTAATGAATTCATCCAATTAGGAGTGGATTAGTGTTTTCCGGAAGGTTCCTTCCTTGGAAAGGTGTTCTCTTTCTGGAGCAATTTGGGGGAGGGGGCGGTTTGGAAAGGATAAAGGGGGCTTCTGGAGGAATCCGTTGGGTTTTCCTTGTCCGCACTGTGAGAGTGCTGGGCTCCTATCACACGCGGCTGGATGGATGCGCTAGCAAATTTCACGCCTGCCCCCAAATAAACTGGCACTACAGCTCTCTGGTGGAGAGTGACGAGAAGTGCCACAAATATAACACACTTCAGGTTTCGTGCGGCCAGATGTTCGGGCCTAGGCAAGCTTTGTTCTTTCAGGGGTTTGATTTTGGAGGAGTGGAAGTATGATGCGAGGAACTGAAGGACGTTAGCACCCACCCACCCCCTCTGGAAAAATGAAATATTCTAGGAACTATTAAAAAGGCAGAATATTATATTTCCCTGGTTGAGGAATGGAGAAACATGTTTTTTAGGCAGGAAACAAACCAGTGGTTCAGACCGGTTCGCAAGAACCGGTAGTAAAACCGGCAGAAGGCTCCTTCCACTGACTCGGATGTCATCAAAGTTGATCTGCGCATGCGTGCGTGGGGGCGCGATGCGAACCAGTAGTAAAGGTAAGTAGAACCCACCCCTGCTTCCAACTGATTACTCTATATCCGTGATGGCGAACCTATGGCACGCGTGTCACAGGTGGCACGCAGATCCCTATTAGTGGGCACACGAGCGTCGCCCTAGCTCAGCTCCAGCATGCATGCGTGCTCTGGCCAGCTGATTTTTGGGCCTTCTGCAGAAGTCAGCAAACAGGCTGTTTCCAGCCTCCGGAGTGCCTCCGGGTGGGAGGGAAGGCTGTTTTAGTCCTCCCCAGGCTCCTAGAAAGCCTCTGGAGCCTGGGGAGGGTGAAAAAAACAGGCCTACCAGGTCCACCGTGCCATCATATGCCAAAAGCGGGAGGAGCACGGGGAGGGTGGGGTTGCGCGCCCATGCGTGGAGGGGGGGTAGGCCGCATAGAATTATGGGTATGGGCACGCACGCATGCAACCACCCCGCACTCCCTCTGTTTTTGGCATGCGATGGCCAAAAGGTTAGCCGTCACTGCTCTATGTCCTAAGTCCGATGTGAACTTTTATCAATGGGACCGCCTCTTTCTAAAATTGCAAGGTGCAATTCAGAGCCAATGGTTTTCTGGGGAAGGGGGGGGGACGGTTGAGATGTCAAAACAGCAGCATCCCAGGATGTCTGCCTTGAAAGCAAACATAATAGCATCTCCCATCACCCTGTTGTAACTGTCTCTGATTGACTGAGGAGTAAAAACAGCATTTCGAGAAAAGAAAGAAAGAAAGAAAAAAAACAACGTACCCAATAGAACGAAAGAGAAGGAGGGGGAGAGAGAGAAAAAAACAACAACACCCTTCTCTTTTCTTGCTGAAGTGCCATTGATTTTTCTTTTATTGCTAGGATTTAATTTGAAGAGAGCTAAACGAAAGCTTCAGGAAATGGGATTATTATGAAATGCTCGAGGTGTAGAATCTCGTGCGCTGCTTGGGACTTGTGTATGTGTGTGAGCGTGGGGAGGGAGGAATGGATGCCTGACTTTGCGAAGGCTCACATATCTTGAGTTTGGATTGGGAAAGCACAATATTGCTCTGTAATTGGAATGGATTTCTGAAACTCCAATAAAGAACACAAATCAGCAATTGAGGCAAGAAGGAAGGGGAAACAGCCCACGCAAACAGCTCTGGATTGGAAAGGACAGCAGTGACGGGGGCTTGTTGGCAAACACCTACCTGTGATATCTCCCAAAGGTGCTTTTTCAAAAAGGCAACGCAACTTTCTTTGCTTTTGCCTGAAGGCATTTCGCTTCTCGTCCAAGGAGCTTCTTCAGTTCTGACTGAATGGTGGGGAATGGAACGGATGTATATACTCCTTGCAGTCCTCTGGTTGTTAGTACTCTTTCTGAGAGTTGCTGAGGTCACTTGGAGGTTTATTATTGGTGCCCACACCCATTTGCACCATTTAGGTGACTCTGAGGATGCAGATAAATCTCCGATGCAGATGGATACAGATTAACAGAGTTGGAAGGGACCTTGTAGGTCATCTAGTCCAACCCCCCACCCAAACAAGAGACCCTACACCATTTCTGACCGATGGCAGTCCAGTCTCTGCTTGAAAGCTTCCAGAGATGAAGCTCCCACAACCTCTGAAGGCGACTTCTGTTCCATTGGTTGATTGTTCTCACTGTCAGGAAATTCCTCCTTATTTCCAGGTTGAATCTCTCCTTGATCCATTTCCATCCATTGTTCCTTGACTGGCCTTCAGGTGCCTCGGAAAATAGCTTGACCTCCTTCCTCCTCTCTGTGGCAGCCCCTCAAATATTGGAAGACTGCTATCCTGTCTCCCCTGGTCCTTCTCTTCACTAGACTAGCCATGTGTCAGGTTTCGATGCTATCTCAAAATAAATGAATTTCCAAACTGCCGATCTTTGAGGAAATTTTCTCTTTATTGAGCACAGCGATCTGATCCTGGCTCCTTCATGGTCAGTACTGACCTTTGCCCCCCAATCCCTCCCTTTCCGATCCCCAATTCTCTGCTTCTCATTGGCTATCTTCCAAGCCACTTTCCTCATCTTTTCTTCGTCAGATCACAGGAATGTCTCCCCCCTCCTCCCATCTCCGAGGAGAGAGAATCTTCAAAGGGATTTAGTAGGCAAAAGTTCAAGCTTCTCCTCTCTTCATATATGTCAGTGTTGGGATGCTGACACCATGCCCAGTTCCTGCAACCATTCGTCGTATGTTTTAGCCTCTAGTCCCCTCATCATCTTGGTTGCTCTTCTCTGCACTCTTTCTAGAGTCTCAACATCTTTTTTTATAGTGTGGTGACCAAAACTGGACGTAGCCGTCTAGGTGTGGTCTTACTAAGGCTTTACAGAGTGGTATTGATCCCTCACTTGATTGTAACCCTCTGTTAATGCAATTGAGGATTGCATTGGCTTTTTTGGCTGCCAAGGGAGCCAAAATTGCCAATGGAGAGATTCAACCTAGAAATGAGGAGGAACTTTCTGACAAGTGAGAACAATCAACCCGCGGAACAGAAGTTGCCTTCGGACGTTGTGGGAGTTTCATCACTTGAGCTTTCAAGAAAAGACTGGACTGCCCTTTGTCAGAAATGGCGCAGGGTCTCTTGCTTGAGTAGGGGTTGGACTAGATGACCTATAAGGTCCCTTCCAACTCTGTTCATCTGTAATCCTGCAGCCCTCTGCCAGCAAAAATGGAGCCCAGACGGGCCGCATGCGGCCACCCTGAGCTTCATTTTTACTGGCAGAGGAGGCCATCACGGCCAAAAATGGAGTGTTGATGAGTGACGTCGAGATGGCCACATACCCTGGCCACACACTGCCCCCCCACCAAGGTCAAACATAACTCTGATGCAGCCTTCAATGAAATCGACTTTGACATCCCTGTGTTAGAAGATCTCTGTAAGGTCCACAAAAGTCCACTAAGGTTAGGAAACTCCCAAAACCTCCTCCAGGTTTTGCACGGATCCAAATTCCGGGCAAGGAAAGCTGAGCTCCCGCCTTAGCAAATGAGAGAGAGAGAGAGAGAGAGAGAGAGAGAGAGAGAGAGAGAGAGAGAGAGAGAGAGAGAGAATGTTCTGCAAAACTGCATCCAATTATAAAGGTGCGAAACACTAAATCGCCCAGTTAATTTACTGTATGTATATCTGCCTTTCATGTTAGGGTAGCAATCTCACCAAAGGATTGCGAATGCTACAGATTTATAAATCCATAAGAATGACATGACGTTTTCCCTGGAACCAAATCTTTTGACCGAAGGTCTTTCTCATCGGGAGGCAGTGAATTATCTCATTTGCACAACTCTGCTTAAAGTTATTTCCTATTAGAAGATGAGCCTTGGTGGCGCAGCAGACTAAAGTGCTGTTAAGTAGCACCAGCTGCCTGCAATTACTGCAAGTTCGAATCTCACCAGGCTCAAGCCTTCCATCCTTCCGAGGTAGGTAAAATGAGGACCCGGATTATGGGGGCAATAAACTGACTTTGTATAAAAAAAAGAACACCGCTTGGGGGGGGAGGCGAAAGCCCTACTAAGCAGGTATATACAAAAAGTATGAAGGCTATTGCTTAACGCATCGTAAGCCGCCCTGAGTCTCCGGAGAAAGGGCAGCATATAAATCGAACCAATAAATCGAACCAATAAGATCTGCTCTAATATTAGAAACTAGCTTTTATTTTTAAATAAATGATAATTTAACAATTCCTGATTTAACTGACATATTTTTTTTAAAAAAAGACTCGGTCTTATTTTCGGGGAAACACGGTATAGAAAGTTCTAGGCAGCTTCAGCCAAATAGTTAATTTTTGGATGGACCTGGAGTTTGCAAGGAGGAGAGTTTTATGAAAAATGAAGCCCATTCCAACCTCTCTCTCTCTCTCTCTCCCTCCCTCCCTCTCTCTCTCTCTCTCTCCCTCTCTCTCCCTCTCTCTCCCTCTCTCTCCCTCCCTCTCTCTCTCTCTCTCCCTCTTTCTCTCTCTCTCTCTCCCTCCCTCCCTCCCTCCCTCCCTCCCTCTCTTTCTCTCTCTCTTGGTTTGTTTATTTTTGTTTCCCATGCTTGAAAAATACAGTTTGGTGGTAATAATCCCTGGAGGGGAGATTATAAATCATACGGAGAATGCCATATAGCTGTCTCGGAATTGATCATGTCATCGGATTTGAATCAACGTCCGTTGGCTTTGAAAAATAGATCCGAGCTGGAGCCCGGGCTGCTAGCTGATCTCTCCACAATTGGGGAATTTCCATGGTAGCTTTTTAAAAAGCCGTCAGAGGTACTCCTCAAATTACAATGATTCATTTTGTGACCGCTCAAAGCTTCAAGGGCGCTGAAAAGAAGCGACTTACGACCACGGCAGCATCCCTATGTTCGCGGGGGTCAAACTTCAGATGCTCGGCAACTGACTCGTACTTACGACGGTTTCAGGGTCCCCTTTCTTGACTTTCTGACGGGGAAGCCAGATTCACTGAATCACCGTGATATAGCTGCGGTGACTCAGTTAACAACGGTGGCAAGAAAGGTGGCAAAATGGGGGGGGGAAACTCGCTTAACGACTGCCTCGCTTAGCAGCGGAAATGTTGGGCTCAAGGATAGTCGTAAGTTGAGGACTATCTGTAGCAGTGGTGAAATGTAAAATTTGTTGGTTCTGTGGGTGTGGCTTGGGGGCATGGCTTGGGGGTGTCATATGACTGGGTGGGTGTGACTGACTCTTTTTTTTTACTTTTTTAAAGCATTTTTTTACTACCGGTTCGTGCCGAACCGGAGCAAACCGGTAGCATTTCACCCCTGATCTGTAGTTATTTGGGAATGGAATGGTGCTAGCTCAGCCTTTAAGTAAAACAAAATCATTGCCTACGGCTTCTAAACAGTGGCCACAGTACGTTGTAGGAGAAATCTATAAAATGATGACTCCTTGAACCTTCCCAAAGCAACTTCTTTCCTTTGGAAGTTCATGGAATGATCAATACTGGATTTTTGATTTTTTTTTTTTAAATGCCCATCTGATTTTAGGTGGAATTGGAACAATTCAATCTTTTTCTTAGGGCTGATCAATACGACGGCAGATCTCTGGCAGTTGCACAGCTCAATTTTGCTGTGCAGCTTCCAAGCTCAGGAGTCAGATTTTGACCCAGCAGGAGAAATTCTCCATTCCTGGCTGAAAATGGTCGTTTCCTCCGATTTAGCTGGCTTTTAAAACTACGTTTGATCTGGTAGCTGTGCCTTTCGTTCTTCTTTATCTCTCCTTTGTATAGTTTTAGTCTCTCAATTGGAGAAACCTAATCCAAATAATATATATTATAGGGATGCGGTGGCTCAGCGGCTAAGTCGCTGAGCTTGTCGATCGAAAGGTCGGCAGTTCAGCGGTTCGAATCCCTAGTGCCGCATAACGGGGTGAGCTCCCGCTACTCGTCCCAGCTTCTGCCAACCTAGCAGTTCGAAAGCACGTAAAAAGTGCAAGTGGAAAAATAGGGACCACCTTTGGTGGGAAGGGAACAGCATTCCATGCACCTTTGGCATTGAGTCATGCCGGCCACATGACCACGGAGACGTCTGGTTCTTCAGCTTTGAAACGGAGACGAGCACCGCCCCCTAGAGTCGGGAACGACTAGCACATATGTGCGAGGGGAACCTTTACCTTTTACTTTAATCCAAATAAATTCTTTTAGAGAGTCAAGGAGGCCACTTGGAAGTTTACCTGTGGTGATCCTTAGGACACAGATAAACCTCCAAGTCTTCTCAACGACTCTAATATAAAGAACGCAAATGACCAGCTGTCTCTAAGGAGTATAAATCCTTCCATTCCCCACCATCCAGTCAGAGCTGAAGAAGCTTCTCGGATGAGAAGCGAAACGTCTCCAAAGAAAAACCAGAAAGTCCACTTGCCTCTTGAAAGAAGCACTTTTGGGACAATCACGACCTGATGGATGCCGGAGAATCTCGATAGACATTTATTGCATCATGAAGATCTTTTCTGTTGTTAGAATTCATCCTGGTTTCCCTTCACCCGTAACTTAGCTAGTGATGAGCAGCTCAGGAAAAATTAGCAATTTTGCTGTCTCAAGCTACAGACGGTGTCGGTTTTAAAGAGAAGACCTGCTGAGGGGTGTGTTTGTGTACGCTTGTGTATGTGTGTGGGTATGTTTGAGAAGTATTGTTTGTATGCAAATTTAATAAGTCAATCAACAGAACACCTAGAATTAATCAACGGAGGGTTTTCGTTAATTGGGTGGCAGGCTGGATAGCAACGCTGAGCAAAAGGGGAAAAGCAATATTATTTATCTCTGGTTTTTTCATACCCTTTTATTATGTTTTCCTTTATTTTTTTAGGTCAGGTAATGGTTTGATTTTACAGAAGGTTCCATTTGACATTTCCTTCTATTTTTAAACACGGTGTTGATCATTGTTTTTTGACCCGTTACATCCACTGCCGTTTTCCTTCAGCTAAGTTGAAAGCCTGTTCCTTTTACGAAATTATTTCTCTATTAAGTTTCACATTTCCTCTCTTAATTACCGTTAGCCGTTTCGTTTCCGACTTGTGACGGAGAACTCTGGAAGAACGCCAGGCTAAAAGTTTAATTGGGGAAAGTGTGAACACTCTACTAAAGTGATTTCTCCCACCCCATCTCAATCCTCCCATTCAGCTCGCTTCTGTTTTTTTCTCCTAAAGCTTCACTTGAACACGATCGCCGAGGTCTTAAAATCTACAGTTCTGGATTCTATAAAAAGAGTATAAAATGAGTAAGAGCATCGGAGTTGTACACTCTCTAACCTTCGGAAAAGGGCCATTTCAAAATGCTGTTGGCTTTTCGTTTTTGGCAAGCCTATAACAACCTATATAATTTTCATGTTTGGAAGTGTGTTGTTGTTAGTTACGAAGTCATGTCCGACCCATCACGACCCCATGGACCACGTTCCTCCAGGCCTTCCTGTCCTCTACCATCCTCTGGAGTCCATTTAAGCTCACACCGACTGCTTCAGTGACTCCATCCAGCCACCTCGTTCTCTGCCGTCCTCTTCTTCTTCTTTTGCCCTCCATCGTTCCCAGCATTAGGCTCTTCTCTGGTGAGTCCTTCCTTCTCCTTAGGTGGCCCAAGGATTTGAGTTTCCTCTTCAGGATCTGGCCTTCCAATGAGCAGTCCAGGGTTGATCTCCTCTGGGACTGACTGGTTGGATCGCCTTGCAGTCCAAGGGACTCGCAGGAGTCTTCTCCAGCACTAGAGTTCAAAGGCACTGCACTAAGATATGTCTAGTCTAGTGAAAAGAAGGACTAAGGGCAGTGTTGGGTGTCAAATTTTTTTACTACTGGTTCTGTGGACATGGCTTGGTTGGCATGGCATGACTTGGTGGCAGGAGAAGAATACTGCAAAACCCCCATTTCCTCCCGATCAAATGGGATTTGGGAGGCAGAGAATAGATGCAGGTGGGGCCAGTCATAATTTTTACTACCGGTTCTCCGTATTACTCAAAATTTCTGCTACCGGTTTTCCTGAACTGGTCCGAACCTGCTGAAACCCATCTCTGGTTCTCACTGTTAGGAAGGAGGAGGAGCCCACTGTTCTCCTCCTCTTCCCCGCTCCTCCTAGCACTGATGGTGTTACCTAATTTGGTAATGAAACATCTGCAAGAAAACCACCAAGCTCAAAGAACACTCAGGACCCCCTAATTTTAATCACCTTTTGGGATTCAGGGCAATTGAAATGAGTATTATCTGGAACTTCCTCTAGAACAAAGCCGAGAATTAACACACCCACCAGCAACCAAGCAATTAGATTATTAGTATTCGCAGTGGCTCAGTGGTTAAGATGCTGAGGTTGTCGATCGAAAGGTTGGCAGTTCAGTGGTTCAAATCCCTGGTGCGGCATAATGGGGTGAGCTCCCGTTGACTTGTCCCAGCTTCTGCCAACCTAGCAGTTCGAAAGCACGTTAAAAAAAAATGCAAGTGGAAAAACAGGGACCACCTTTGGTGGGAAGGGAAGAGCCTTCCGTGCACCTTTGGCGTTGAGTCATGCCGGCCACATGACCACGGAGACGTCTTCGGACAGCGCTGGCTCTTCGGCTTTGAAACGGAGATGAGCACCGCCCCCTAGAGTCGGGAACGACTAGCACATATGTGCGAGGGGAACCTTTACTTTTACTATTCGTGCAGCAGTGTTTGTCATCTCAAAAGGTTTCAACGTACCTCCAGACTAATTTCCAAGAAAGCCCCATCTTGATCAGAGAAAAAAAAGGGGGGGAGGGGCCTTCGCCGTGATGCCAAGCTATGAAGAATGGACTTCTGAAGCACGGAATGGTGATTTCAATGGTACAAAATTATTAATGCGTCCACGGATGACGGGAACAAGTTTAAAGGATCCTCTCCAAAGAGTTTTGCTCCCAGATCGAGAGGAAATGAGTAACGGTTGCGTTCTAATTTCAAATTACATGTAGCTTTATTTAATTAAATGTAAAAAAATCATTGGGATAAAATTATCCTTTCATTGGAAAATAACTCACTGCTTAGGACTTTGATAATTACCTCTCCCCCTCTTCAAATACCACATGAATTGGTCAGTTAAATGATATGCCAAATTTCATAGGAGGGGTGGAGGAGGGGTGGAAGAAAGAGAGAAAGAGAGAGAGAGAGAGAGAGAGAGAGAGAGAGAGGGAGAGGGAGAGGGAGAGAGAGCTTAATGACCACCTAACAATCAAGTTGATTATTATTATTATTTAACCACAAGCTATTAACATGTGCAATGAGGTATTCGCTAATAAATTATCTTTATAAAATTAAATTGTAATTTTATTACAATTTTTTAACAGGGGTTATGCTTCTTAATAGCTGTGCCACACCGTGACATGGACTGCTGAGGTTTTTTTTTTCTCCATTAATTTACTCAAGCTTTCCATTTATATTATATTATATATATATATATATATATAATTTATATTTTGCTGATAAAGAAATAAAGGGAGACTAGTATAGATCTATTTCAAGCTTTTTAGCTTTCATCAGCTAGCTATACCCTTACTCGGATTCGAACTTGGGCTTCCTGCATACCCTTACCGAGTAAGGGGATGGCTACCTGATGAAAGCTAAAAAGCTTGAAATAGATCTATACTAGTCTCCCTTTATTTCTTTATCAGCAAAATATAAATTTGGTATAAAATGATTTGTCGTGAATGCAACTGCTTGAAGGCTCCTGGATTGGATCTGAAAGGTGAAAAGGAAGCAATATTTAAAAAAAACACAACTTGAGATTGGGTTGAATTCCTTCTCTTTCCTACCTCAGCTTTATTACTTTATTATGTTGCGGGATTAAGCATCTAGTAGGAGATTATGGTCAAAAGTCAAAGTCTGATCCAGGTCCTAGATGTCCTTATGTGAACATCCATTGAAGAAGCTTCTTGAATGAGAAGCAAAAGGTCTTCAAGCAAAAACAAAGGAAGTCCAATTGCCTTTTGAAAAAGCATCTTTGGGACATCCAGGGTAAAGCTAACCAACTGAGATGTGAAGAAGAGACATTGAGAAAGCTGGGCTGATGATGGTGAAGGATTAACAAGGATTGAAGCATTGGTCTCAGCCAAGAAAGAAGATGTAGATCTACAGCAGAGGCTCACTCACATCAGTTAAATCACAAGGTCCATCAAAAGATGTTGAGACTCTAGGAAGAGTGCAGAGAAGAGCAACAAAGAGGATTAGGGGACCGGAGGATCAAACATACGAAGAACAGTTGCAGGAACTGGGTATGTCTAGTCTAGTGAAGAGAAGGACCAGGGGAGACATGATATCAGTCTTCCAATATTTCAGGGGCTGCCCCAAAGAAGAGGCAGTCAAGCTATCCTCCAAAGCAACAGAAGGCAGGACAAGAAGCAATGGGTGGAAACTCATCAAGGAGAGAAGCAACTTAGAACTAAGGAGACATTTCCTGACAGTTGGAACAATTAATCAGTGGAACAACTGGCCTCCAGAAATTGTGAATGCTCCAACACTGGAAGTTTTTAAGAAGATGTTGGGTAACCATTTGTCTGAAGTGGTGTAGGGTTTCCTGCCTGGGCAGGGGGTTGGACTAGAAGACCTCCAAGGTCCCTTCCTTCTCTTCTCTTCTCTTCTCTTCTCTTCTCTTCTCTTCTCTTCTCTTCTCTTCTCTTCTCTTCTCCCCTCCCCTCCCCTCCCCTCCCCTCCCCTCCCATTCCATTCCATTCCATTCCATTCCATTCCATTCCATTCCATTCCATTCTATTCTATTCTATTCTATTCTATTCTATTCTATTCATCTGGCAACTCTTGAAAGAAGTATCATGTTTTCCTGGGACACCATGGTTCTTGGAATTCGTTTTTATTCTTCTTTTAGAACCTCTGGGTCAACTTGTGGAAATCTATCCAAAAGGCCTCTTAGATAAAAGCCGCAACTCAGCATTTTGCCCTATCCGTTTATACTGAGAATATATACATTTGCCTGGTTTTTGTTTTTTTTTAAAAAAAGACAGCCTCCCCTCTCTCTTAAAACACGGTTTTGAGAGAGAGAAAAAAGCCCCACCCTTGCATTTCAAACGGAATTAGCGCAGTCTTGTTCTCTTTCTATTCCATCCTGGCTGCCATAAAATCACTTTTGTGTGTGTGTGTCAGAGATGGCAAATTATGTATGTTAATTAGAAACGGGAATTTCAGCCCTTCCCTCCAAGCCCGCATAGATCCCTTCGCAATAATTAAAAAGGTGTCTCTTTTTTCCATTCTTTCATTCTCTCTCTCTCTTTTTTTTTTCCCCCTACGGAGGACAAATGAGAGCGAAGATTCTGAATCTCGGGTGGCGATTTCTGGTTAGCGATAATTAGTCCTGATGGATTCTTATTTCTAAGTGCCATTTTTGCTTCGTTCCTGCCCATTATGCTGTAATGGACTAGCCGGTGGAAGGTCTACGTTAGGAGCTTGTGACGGGAGAAGCATCGGAGCAGCTTGATAGTTGCCCAGCAGCCTGGCAGACCGAGGATGAATCTGCAAAGCTGCTGGAAGGCAGGGGAGGGTCTCTAGAGTAGGGACACGATGGAAGAGAATATTTGTGGGCTTAGGATTGAACAGTGGGGTCCTTGGTGCTCTCTCAGCTTGGCGGTTTTCTTGCAGACGTTTCGTGACCCAGCTAGCTAACATCATCAGTACTAGAAGGGAGTGGGGTATGTGGAGTGCAGGAGAAGCAGGAGGGAGAGGAGGAAAAGGAGGACTGTGTGGTCCTCAGTGCTCTCTGAGCTTGGCGGTTTTCTTGCAGACGTTTCATGACCCAACTAGGTAACATCATCAGTGCTACGGGGGAGTGGGGTGTGTGGAGTGCAGGAGAAGCAGGAGGGAGAGGAGGAGAAGGAGGACTGTGTGGTCCTCGGTGCTCTCTGAGCTTGGCAGTTTTCTTGCAGACGTTTCATGACCCAGCTAAGTAACATCATCCGTGCTAGGAGGGAGTGGGGTGTGTTTTTCACGATCAGATTAGGTAGCACTGTATAGAAATTACCTGCTAGAGAGACGTTCTCTGGGGATAGTCTAAATCTCTGGTCCCCGGTGACCGACTCCAGATTGGATCCTCGAATAAAATGATCTGGCCATCCCTTTTCTACCTTGCAAGATTGGATGTTCCAGACCTCTGACAGTTCCTAGGCGGTCAAACGTAGCTCGGATATTTTGCCTGACTCTGCAAAGACAAAACATTTTCTTGCCTGCTTCTGATCCTAAAGCCTTTTGTCTTTGACGGACTAACCCATCAAAACATCCAATCCAAACCCATACCAACCTTTCCGTTTGAAGATTTGTTGTTGTTGTTGTTGCAATTGTGGGGTGTGCATTTTTATTTTATTATTATTATTATTATTTTACAATCCTAGGAAAACTTAAGATTCCTCCGATGCATTTATTTCTTCCGTTCGGTGCGAAATGTTTTAACGTGCTGGCCTTATCCTTCTTCCTGTTTGCTCTTTCGAGAGAGAGAGAGAGAAAAAAAAGAGGATTTCTTTTGGGCTGTTTTTGCTTGGCTGTCAAAAGAAGAGGAAAAATCCTTTCCATTTACTGGTTTCTGGGTTTTTTTTCTTTTTCTTTTCCCCTTTCCCCTTCTCTCCCTCCCTCCCTTCCTCCCTCCCCTTCCTTTCTTTTCTTTTCTCGCTATGGTAGTGAGAAATGCGGTATTGTATATTTCTTCCCTAATGCTCTTTTGAACAAAATCATCTATTTCATCAGCTGTATATCAACAGTGACCAAAAGACCATTAAATAATGCATCTCACTCAGGAGCAATGGAGCAGGAGAAGGGCTCTGACCTGTTTTAAACCTTATTACTTTCTTGCATTATGTCCCTTGCTGCAATCTTTTTGTTTAAGTGATTTCGGTCCAGGCATCGCTTCCTGCTTTTTAAAAGATGGCAGGCGGGTTATTTTCGGAGGGGGTCCTCGCCCCGCTCTTTGCGGCTTTTCTCACTCCGAGGCAGCCCCCCCACCCATCCACCCCCCCGATTGTATTAATCTCGGTTCCATTTCATTAAGAAATGTATCGAAATGTAGGAGGGGAGGATGAGAGATAGCATGCATCTCTTCATTTTTTTCCCTCCTCCTCCTCCTCCTCCTCCTCCTCCTCCTCCTCCTCCTCCTCCTCCTCCTCCTCCTCCTTCTTCTTCTTCTTCTTCTTCTTCTTCTTCTTCTTCTCCTTCTCCTTCTTCTCCTCCTTCTCCTCTTCCTTCTTCTCCTCTTCCTTTTCCTCCTCCCTTCCTCCTCTTTCTTTTTCCACCCCTACTCCTCCTCCTTTTTCTTCTCCTTCTCCTCCTTCTGTTTCTTCTCCTTCTCCTTCTTTTCCTTCTTCTTCTTCTCCTCCTCCTCCTTTTCCTCCTGTTCCTCCTCCTGCTTTTTCTCCTCCTCCCTTCCTCCTCCTCTTTCGTTTTCCACTCCTCCTCCTCCTCCTACTTTTTCTTCTCCTCCTCCTTCTCCTCCTTCTGCTTCTTCTGTTTCTGCTTCTTCTCCTTCTCCTTCTCCTCCTTCTCCTTCTCCTTCTTCTTCTTCTTCTTCTTCTTCTTCTCCTCCTCCTCTTCCTTCTTCTTCTCTTCCTTTTCCTCCTCCCTTCCTCCTCTTTCTTTTTCCACCCCTCCTCCTCCTCCTTTTTCTTCTCCTTCTCCTCCTTCTCCTTCTCCTCCTCCTTTTCCTCCTGTTCCTTGTCCTGCTTTTTCTCTTCCTCCCTTCCTCCTTCTCTTTCGTTTTCCACTCCTCCTCCTCCTTTTTCTTCTCCTTCTCCTTCTCCTTCTCCTTCTCCTTCTCCTTCTCCTTCTCTTCCTTCAAAAGAAAATCGCTTGGGAAAAGCTGAAGGAAATAAGCTCTTCATGGTTTCGATGAATGTATAGCATTCCGGTTCACACTCAGACAAATTGGAGGAGTGTTGTTTTTTTTTTTACACAACACTAGATTTTGGACATTTAAAGGATTTGTGCGTCTGGGGGGGTGGGGTGTACATTGGCTGGCTATTCAATCGTTGCAGCCTTCCCCAAAATTGGCCAAGCCATTTGCAGGCAGGAAAAAAAAAATGGAGCAACCAGTTTGTTTGAGCTTCTCCAGGAGAAATTCTTCAAATTATTTTCCTGCTGGTTGGAGAAAAGAAGTTTTATGCCTCCTGATACAATCTCCTAACTATAATTCCCAACCTGCTTGCAGTCTGTTTTTGCGTCAAATGTCTGGGGCTTGTTTTCTTTGGCTCTTATAAAAATAAGTCTGAGATGAATTATATTGATAAAAGAGAATATTTGTAGCTCGGGGTTCAACTGTGGGGGAAGAGCCTTGGCAGCGCAGCAGACTAAAGCACTGTTAAGTAACACCAGCTGCCTGAAATTACTGCAAGTTCAAATCTCACCAGGCTCAAGGTTGACTCAGCCTTCCATCCTTCCGAGGTAGGTAAAATGAGGACCCGGATTGTGGGGGCAATAAGCTGACTTTGTATAAAAAAAGAACACCGCTTAGTGGGAGCCGAAAGCCCTACTAAGCAGGTATATACAAAAGTATGAAGGCTATTGCTTAACACATTGTAAGCCGCCCTGAGTCTCCGGAGGAGGGCAGCATATAAATCGAACCAATAAATAAATAAATAAATAAATAAATAAATAAATAAATAAATAAATACATACATACATACATACATACATACATACATACATACATACATAAATAAACAAACTGTGGGGTCCTTAGAGCTCCTTGATCTTGGTGGTTTTCTCACAAACGTTTCGTGACCCAACTAGCTCAGTGGTAGAAGGGAGCGGGGTTTGTTCTCATTTTGTATATAAGTAATTTGGACAGGAGACAATATTTGAAGCTCAGGCTTGAAGTGTGGAGTCCTAAGTGCTCTCTGAGCTTGGTGGTTTCCTTGCGGTCATTTTGTAACCCAACTAGGGAACTTCATCAGTGCTAGAAGGAAGTGGAGTTTGTGGAGTGGAGGAAGAAGAGGGAGAGGAGAAGGAGGAGAAGTTGCAGGACCTTGGTGCTCTATGAAGTTGATGGTTTCCTTGCGGTCATTTCATAACCCAACTAGGGAACTTCATCAGTGCTAGTTACAGAGATCGAACCCCACTCCCTTCTAGCACTGAGTTGAAAGGCAAAACAGAGTTGGAAGGAACCTCGGAGATCCTCCAAGCCAATCCCTTGCTCAAGCAGGAAACCCTACACCATGTCAGGCAACTGGCTGTCCAATCCTTTATTGAAAACCTCCAGTGATGGAGCACCCATAACTTCTGGAGGCATCCTCTTGATTAAGTGTTAGAACTTGGTTGAGATGATGAGGAAAACTTGGGACTATAAGTAGGCTAGGCTGGAACGTTGATAGAACTTGGTTGAGGAAGGCGTTGGCAAGCCACTTCTATGGAGCTCATGTTGGTGGAGGAGACCATCCATCAACAGCTGTCTAGCCCACCAGCATCCAATGGAAGTGGTGGGCGGGGAGGGGACTTCCTGAGTTTCTCCTAGCAACAGCCTGCTCTCTTCTCCCTTAACGTTGAAAAATAAGTCTGGAAATCCGGCTAGCTTTCCAATACTCGGCTCTCCCTCCCTCCCTCCCCTCAGCTGCGTGGCCTTCTCACTTGCTCAGAGTAGATTGTGGGGGAAAGGCTTACAAATGCCTCACTCGTCTAATGAGGTGAGAGACCGAGGAAAGAGCTGAAGAGAGGGGCCAGCTCATTTCCCCCTTTGTGCCGCCTCCCCGACTGCCGAAGGGACAAATCCTTCTTCTTGATCGGTATCCATAGCTTCCAGGCACCACACACAGATGATTTTCAAAAAAAGGAGTCTTGTAGGAAAGGCAAGGGAGAGCTGTGAGCTGAAGCGTTGAGCAGGAACTGTTAAGCAAAGGTGGGACCTGATTTTGGTAGAACGTGTCTTCTTCTCAAGGGCTTCTCATTTTGGTCGGGGTGTCTTCTTTTCAGTGACTCAGACAACACGACTTCGGTAGAGAGGTCTTCGTGGCGCGACCAGAACAATCTGGAACTGAACACACTCAAAACCGTAGAAATGGTGGTGGACTTTAAGAGAAACCCTCCCATACCACCACCTCTCACAATACTAGACAACACAGTATCAACAGTAGAGACCTTCGAATTTCTAGGTTCTCCCATATCTCACGACCTAAAATGGACACCTAACATCAAAAACGTCATCAAAAATGCACAACGAAGAATGTTCTTTCTGCTCCAACTCAGGAAGCTCGAACCTCCAGGAGGGCAAAAATGGCCTCCCCAGGCTCCAGAGGCCCTCTGGAGGCCAGAAATAGGCCCATTTCTGGCCTTCTCGAACTTCTGGTAGGCCTGTTTTTCACCCTCCCCAAGTCTCTGTGTGCTGCCTGCCCTTCCATGCATCCAAATGGGTCGCATGGGGACTCCTGGGAGGGGCGTGGTGGGGTGGGCGGGGCTAGCCAGGAGTGGGATTTGGGGATTCTCCGAACTGCATAGAATCTTAGCTAGAGGTTTTCCCGAACCCCTACGAACCCCCAGCAGCTGGCTGTGGAGTTGTGTGGTTTGAGCGTTGCCTTATTTTCATACTCCCCATCACCAACCACCAATGTTGGTTTCCTTTTAACACGCATGTCAGAGAACTCTTCGGGCCACGCAAAAGGGCAGGACGTTTTGTCAGCTATCAAATGTGTTTTTGTGTGGGGGGGGTGGAGGGGTGGAATGGGGGGGGGTTGAAGGCCTGGAAAAACTGACAATGAGTGAGTCAAGCAACATGAAATCAATGTCAGAGGGATTTCCCTTGAGGGTGAAGAAGGAAGATCAGCTTGGTATGTTTTTTTCTCCAAGCCTACTTTTAATCCATTCTCTCTCTCTACTCTCTCCCTCCCTCCTCTCTCTCGTTCTCTTTCCTCTCTCTCATTCTCTCTTCTCTCTCTCCTCTCTCTCTCTCATATATCTGTGATTCTCTCTCTCTCCTCTCTCTTTCTTCTCTTTCCCTCTTCTCTCTCTCTCTCCCTCTCCTTCTTTCTTCTCTCTCGTTTTCTCTTTTCTCTCTCTCCTCTCTCTCTTTCTCTCTCTCATATGTCTGTGATTCTCTCTCTCTCTCTTTCCCTCTTTTCTCTCTCTCCTTCTCTTTCCTCTCTTTCCTTCTCTCTCCTCTCTCTTTCTCTCTCATATGTCTGTGATTCTTTCTCTTTCCTCTCTCTCTTTCTCTCTTTTCTCTCTCTCTCGCTCCTCTCTTTCTTTCTCTCTCTCTCTCTCATATATCTGTGATTCTCTCTCTCTCCTCTCTCTCTCCTCTCTCTTTCTCCTCTTTCCCTCTTCTCTCTCTCCTTCTCCTTCTTTCCTCTCTCTCCTCTCTCTCTCTTTCTCTCTCATATGTCTGTGATTCTCTCTCTCTCTCCTCTCTCTTTCCCTCTTTTCTCTCTCCCTCCCCTTCTCTTTCCTTCTCTCTTCTCTCTCTCTTTCTCTCTCATATGTCTGTGATTCTCTCTTTCTCTTTCCTCTCTCTCTCTCTCTCATATGTCTGTGGTTTTCTCTGTCTCTCTCTCCTCTCTCTCTTTCTCTCTCTTCTCTCTCTCTCTCTCATATGTCTGTGATTCTCTCCTCTCTCTCTCTTTCTCTCTCCTTTCTTTCTCTCTCTTTCTCATATGTCTTGATTCTCTCTCTCTCTCTCTTTGTCTCCCCCTCCTCTCTCTCTCTCACTCACGCACACACACACAGAGTTGGCTCCCTCCTTCCTGGCCCTGATGTATTGGAAGTTTCTGAGTTGCTGTGGCTCCCTGCTAAATTCATATAGAGTCCTCCGGGGGCTTGAAATCTCTCATTTGGCCAACAACGAGGTCTGAAAAGATTGCAGTTCATTTCGACCCGAAGTGGATGGAAGACTCATTTACTCGCTGCAGGCAACTCAATCAGGCTGCCCGGCCATGAGTGAGTGACTTGTTCAGATCGCTAGTCAATACATGTCTCCTGTGATAGAATATCAGCATCTGTCGGGCTGCGCATGGCTCTCCTGCCCGCCTGCCTGATCAGGGTTATGAAAAACACCGAAGACTTGCTTAACTTAATCTCCTCTTTTGTGGATTTCTTCCTTTCTTGAGAGCCAAATTTCCCTCTCTCTCTCTCTCTCTCTCTCTCTCTCTCTCTCTCTCTCTCTCTCTCCCTCTCCTCTCTCACTCTCACTCCTTTCTCTCTCTCCCTCCCTCTCTCTTTCCCTCTCTCTCTCCTCTTTCTCTCTTCTCTCTGACTCTCTTTCTCTCTCTCTCCCTCCCTCTCCTCCCTCTCTCTCTCTCCCTCTCTCTCTTCCTCTTTCTCTCCTTCCCTCTCTCTTTCCCTCTCCCTCCCTTTCTGTCTCTCTCCCTCCCTCTCTACTCTTTCTCTCTTCTCTCTGACTCTCTTTCTCTCTCTCTCCCTCCCTCTCCTCCCTCTCTCTCTCTCTCCCTCTCTCTCTTCCTCTTTCTCTCTTCTCTCTGACTCTCTTTCCCTCTCTCTCTCCCTCCCTCTCTCCTTCCCTCTCTCTTTCCCTCTCCCTCCCTTTCTGTCTCTCTCCCTCCCTCTCTACTCTTTCTCTCTTCTCTCTGACTTCCTTTCTCTCTCTCCCCTCTCTCCCCTCCCTCCCTCTCTCTCTCACTCTCACTCCTTTTTCTCTCTCCCTCCCTCTTCTTTCTCTCCCTCCCTCCCTCCCTCCTCTTTTTCTCTTTTTCTCTCCCTCCCTCCCATCTTCTCTCTCTCCCTCTCTCTCTCCTCTTTCTCTCTTCTCTCTGACTCCCTTTCTCTCTCTTCTCTCTCTCTCTCTCTCTCTTTCTCTCTCCCCTTCCACATCTTTATTCCTCTTTATTCTTCTATTTTTTCATCTTCGTTCACCCACCCACTGTTTTTGATGTTAAGATGTCCTTTGTCAGGTACCCCTTCTTTTTGTTCTCTCCCTCTGACGTGTTAAAACAACAACAACAACAACAACAACCCGAAGTCCACTTGCCTTTTGAAAAAGCGCCTTTGAGGCAGCCATGATCCGGTTGACTGGGAATCTCCACAGACATTTAGATCTACTGGGATGATCCCGTGATCTGATCTGGTACTTTGTCTCCTTTATTCTTAGAGAAGGGCCGGGGAAACCGTCCCTCCTCCACCTCCGTTCAAGTAAAGCTTTCAAATTAATACAGTTTCTGGAATTTTAAAGCCCTGACATCTCTTTAATTGCCTCATTCATTCTGAGAGGCTGCGGTGAACATTCTTGATGAAGAAATTCCTCGGCAAAGAACAGGGGAAGAAAAAAAAAAATTAGTGCTGTGGCACTTCCAGGAAAATTTCTGCTGCGTCGTATCATCTTTGCTTTAAAGGGTTTCATCTTAAGTGCTATGTTCCATAAGTACATGCCAACCAAGCTGGATATTGTCATTCTTTTCCCCTGTCATTCGGGGTAAGGAACCACCGAAAGTTCAGAGAAGCGATCCAGGCTGGGAGAAAAGGGGACGAAAATTGATTCGGTGTTTACGAAGGGCAGATCAGCATTTTGTTGTTGTTAGTTGCGAAGTCGTGTCCGACCCATCGCGACCCCCATGGACCACATTCCTCCAGGCCTTCCTGTCCTCTACCATCCTCTGGAGTCCATTGAAGCTCATGCCGACTGCTTCAGTGACTCCATCCAGCCACCTCGTTCTCTGCCGTCCCCTTCTTCTTCTTTTGCCCTCCATCGTTCCCAGCATTGGGCTCTTCTCCAGGGA
>NC_142078.1:13865877-13909840 GCF_059756535.1 Pantherophis guttatus | reverse complement strand
CCCCTTCCCTTCCCTTCCCCTACCCCTTCCCTTTCCCCTTCTCCTTCCCCTTCCCCTACTCCTACCCCTTCCCCTTCTCCTACCCCTTCCCCTACCCCTTCTCCTACCCCTTCCCCTTCCCCTTCCCCTTCTCCTACCCCTTCCCTTCCCCTTCTCCTACCCCTTCCCCTTCCCCTTCCCCTTCTCCTACCCCTTCCCCTACCCCTACCCCTACCCCTTCCCCTTCCCCTTCCCCTACCCCTTCCCCTTCTCCTTCCCCTTCCCCTACCCCTTCTCCTACCCCTACCCCTACCCCTACCCCTTCCCCTACCCCTTCCCCTTCCCCTTCCTCCTACCCCTTCCCCTTCCCCTTCCCCTTCTCCTACCCCTTCCCCTACCCTACCCCTACCCCTTCCCCTTCCCCTTCCCCAACCCCTACCCCTACCCCTTCCCCTTCTCCTACCCCTTCCCCTTCCCCTACTCCTACCCCTTCCCCTTCCCCTTCCCCTTCCCCTACCCCTACCCCTACCCCTACCCCTACCCCTACCCCTTCCCCTTCCCCTTCCTCCTACCCCTTCCCCACCCCTTCCCCTTCCCCTTCCCCTTCTCCTACCCCTTCCCCTACCCCTTCCCCTTCCCCTTCCCCTACCCCTACCCCTACCCCTACCCCTACCCCTTCTCCTACCCCTTCTCCTACCCCTTCCCCTTCCCCTTCCCCTTCCCCCTACCCCTTCCCCTTCTCCTTCCCCTTCCCCTTCCCCTACTCCTACCCCTTCCCCTTCTCCTACCCCTTCCCCTTCCCCTACTCCTACCCCTTCCCCTTCCCCTTCCCCTTCCCCTTCTCCTACCCCTTCCCCTACCCCTTCCCCTTCCCCTTCCCCTACCCCTACCCCTACCCCTACCCCTACCCCTTCCCCTTCCCCTTCCCTTTCCCCTACCCCTTCCCTTTCCCCTTCTCCTTCCCCTTCCCCTACTCCTACCCCTTCCCCTTCTCCTACCCCTTCCCCTTCCCCTACTCCTACCCCTTCCCCTTCCCCTACTCCTACCCCTTCCCCTTCCCCTTCCCCTTCTCCTACCCCTTCCCCTTCCCCTACTCCTACCCCTTCCCCTTCCCCTTCCCCTTCTCCTACCCCTTCCCCTACCCCTTCCCCTTCCCCTTCCCCTTCCCCTACCCCTTCCCCTTCTCCTACCCCTTCCCCTACCCCTTCCCCTTCCCCTTCCCCTACCCCTACCCCTTCCCCTACCCCTTCCCCTTCCCCTTCCCCTTCTCCTACCCCTTCCCCTTCCCCTTCTCCTTCCCCTTCCCCTACCCCTACCCCTACCCCTACCCCTTCCCCTTCCCCTTCCCCTTCTCCTACCCCTTCCCCTTCCCCTTCTCCTACCCCTTTCCTACCCCTTCCCCTACCCTTTCCCCTTCCCCTTCCCCTACCCCTTCCCCTTCTCCTACCCCTTCCCCTTCCCCTTTCCCTTCCCCTTCCCCTTCCCCTACCCCTTTCCTACCCCTTCCCTTTCCTCTAGATACTACTTCTTGACATACTGGCCACTGATTCTCTGTGGTCTACTGATCTGTATTATCCAATGACTTTCTGACAGCAAGGAGGAGGTGAAAGGAAGGAAAGAGAGAGGCATATGAGAAGGAGTGACAGAGGGAGGGAGTAAAAAAAAAAAATCCAGTTATGTTATTGAACGAGAGTTACATCCAGTATTAACTGAGAGCTATTTTTATTATAATGTCGAGACGGGTATTTTAAAAAAAGAGGAAAACTCCCTGCTTTTATGGCAGGCCTTGCTAGGAAGAATCCTTTGGTGATTTGATAGCCTATTTGAGCAAGAGGAATGCTTTACAGGCATCTATAAAAACCGATGACCCCGCTCACATTTGTATTTAATGAAATCAGGAAGAGCTTTGGTTATGTTTTCAATAACCTTCAACCGATTTCACTCATCAGCTCGGAGTCGGCACGAGGCTGTAAAAAAAACCTCAGCCGACGGATTGGGTTGGTAAGAAGGCACCGGTTACTGGGTGAGTAGACTGGGGATACTGGATAAAACATGCCCCCCCCGATACCTCTTATTTGGGAAGGTAAAAGTTCAGGCAGAGGGCATGTTTGCAATCTTGCTAAGAAATTCCCATAAACACGTTTTTATCATTTGTAGACGATTGTATACATCTCTGTGCGCCGTTCGGTTGTTAGATCACATCTGGAAGTGGTCCAAGGATCACCGCATTAAAGCTGTCATCAAAATGAAATGTTTAATACGAGGAGAAGAATACACAGAGCAGGATTCATACTTATCGCGTATTGTTAAATTTTCACTAAATTTAAGGTTTGGGGGTTACCCCATCGATTCCTTCATTTCGGGCCCTCCGATTTTGAGAGAATGGCCTTCAATACCCCCCCTAAAATTACCCCCTTCCTTTAAGTTTTCAGACTCATTTGATGCATTCAGTGGATTCAGTACTGGATGGAGTTTGGGCGCACTTTTTATTCAATTTTTATACAGGTAGTCCTCAACTTACGACCGCCCAACATTTCTGTTGCTAAGTGAGACAGTTGTTAAGCGATTCCCTCCCCACTCCAGGGGAAAGATACTGTAAAATCTCCATTCCCACCCCACTCCAGGGGAAGGTTACTGTAAAATCCCCATTTCCTCCCGATCAGCTGAGACTCGGGAGGCAGAGAATAGATGGGGGCGGGGCCAGTCAGAGGTGGTATTTACTGGTTCTCCGAACTACTCAAAACTTCCGCTACCGGTTCTCCAGAACTGGTCAGAACCAGCTGAATACCATTCCCATCACACGCATCCAAACCAGGGGTGGGTTTTACTTACCTTTACTACCGGTTTACTACCGGGATTGCGCTCACACTCCCTGCTCAAGCAGGAGACCTATACTAGGGATTCGAACCACCAAACTGCCAACCTTTCTGATTGACAAGCTCCGTGTCTTAGCCACTGACTGGAGATTTTGCAGTATCCTTTCCCTGGAGTGGGGAGGGAATGGGGATTTTGCAGTATGCTTCCTCCAGGAGTGTGGAGGGAATGGGGATTTTGCAGTATCCTTCCCCTGGAGTGGGGAGGGAATGAGAATTTTACAGTATCCTTCCCCTGGAGTTGGGTGGGAATGAAGATTTTACAGTATCCTTCCCCTGGAGTCGGGTGGGAATGAAGATTTTACAGTATCCTTCCCCTGGAGTGGGGAGGGAATGAGAATTTTGCAGTATCCTTCCCCTGGAGTCGGGAGGGAATGGAGATTTTGCAGTATCCTTCCCCTGGAGTGGGGAGGGAATGGGGATTTTGCAGTATCCTTCCCCTGGAGTGGGGAGGGAATGAGAATTTTACAGTATCCTTCCCCTGGAGTGGGGAGGGAATGGGGATTTTGCAGTATCCTTCCTCTGGAGTGGGGAGGGAATGGGGATTTTGCAGTATCCTTCCCCTGGAGTGGGGAGGGAATGGAGATTTTACAGTACCCTTCCTCTGCCACGCCCTCCAAGCCACATCCACAGAACCGGTAGTAAAAAAAGGTTGAATCCCATCACTGGAATGCAGATGTAGAGATCCATTCATCACTGTCTGCCCAACAGGCTTTATGGGAACGCGGAAATCTGATCAGGTTTTTCAGGACTCTTGCAAACTCATCATTTGCATTCCAGACTTGACACTGAATCGACTTAGAACAGCTGCCCTCATGAATAACCCGGAAAGCCGGACTGTAACATCCTTGTGGTAAAATGATTCAGAGTAATGTTTCGCCGCGCTCGGCTTTAATAGGCTCGGGGTCTTCTTTTTACGATCCCTGGAACGCTAAAGGGTCACCCCCTTAATGTTCTAATCCTGTGTTTTAAACCACATTTATACGTTTGAGCCTGTTGAGGGGAGAAAAGAAAGTTGGCTGCCAGATGGAATGACAACGCAGTTCAAAATCCATCAGCCACCAGAATGTTCTGCTGGTTTAACCCTCAATCTTTCTCGAAGTCCCACCTTTGCTATGCCGGGGGCCAATGGTGAAATCCAAATTCTTTTTTTTTTTACTACCGGTTCTGTGGGCATGGCTTGGTGGGGCATGGCTTGGTGGGCGTGGCAGGGGAAGGATACTGCAAAATCTCCATTCCCTCCCCACTCCCGGGGGAAGAATATTGCAAAATCTCCATTCCCTCCCCACTCCCGGGGGAAGAATATTGCAAAATCTCCATTCCCACCCCACTCCAGGGAAAGGATACTACAAAATCCCCACTCCCACTCATGCCTAAGTAGGATTAGAATTCACAGTCTCCTGGTGATTGGTCCAAAGTCACCCAGCTGGCTTTCATGCCTAAAATGGGACTAGAACTCCCTGTCTCCTGGTGATTGGCCCAAAGTCACCCAGCTGGCTTTCATGCCTAAACGGGACTAGAACTCATCATCTCCTTGTGATTAGCTCAAAATCATCCAGCTAGCTTTCATGGCTAAGGTGGGACTAGAACTCACTGTCTCCTAGTGATTGGCCCAAAGTTACCCAGCTGGCTTTTCATGCCTAAACGGGACTAGAACTCACCATCTCCTTGTGATTAGCTCAAAATCATCCAGCTAGCTTTCACGGCTAAGGTGGGACTAGAACTCACTGTCTCCTGGTGATTGGTCTAAAGTCACCCAGCTATCTTTCATGCCTAAGTGGGACTAGAATTCACACTTCTCTTGATGATTGGTCCAAAGTTCTCCAGCCAGCTTTCAAGGCTAAATCAGGACTAGAACTCCCAGAGTCACTGAGAATGAGTGGGCGACCATATAAATTTTCTTTTTTAAAAAATTACATAACTTTTCCTTACTCCACACTTGGGGGAAAAAACGCCGACGTTTAGCTTTTGTTCAAACATCTGTTTCCCAGGCTTTAAAACATCCAGTCTCTTTCTGACAGCCAGATTGCCTTTCCCCATTCCCTTGACACTTTTTTCAACGATTCACATGGGATATTCCCCAAAAGTCTTTAAAAGAATGCAAAAAAACAAGATCCACAATATGAGTTTCGGGAATCTCTTCCCTCCAACTTCCACACTCCCCTCTGAGTTATGGAGGGGTGGGGGGTTACCTTAGCCACAGGCAGGGGTGAAATCCAGCAGGTTCTGACAGGTTCTGGAGAACCGGTAGCGGAAATTTTGAGTAGTTCGGAGAACCGGCAAATGCCACCTCTGGCTGGCCCCAGGAGTGGGGAGGGAATGGGGATTTTGCAGTATGCTTCCTCCAGGAGTGTGGAGGGAATGGGGATTTTGCAGTATCCTTCCCCTGAAGTGGGGTGGGAATGGGGATTTTGCAGTATACTTCCCCCAGGAGTGTGGAGGGAATGGAGAGTTTGCAATATCCTTCCCTCAGGACTGGGGAGAGAATGGGGATTTTGCAATATCCTTCCCCTGGAGTGGGGAGGGAATGGAGATTTTGCAGTGTACGTCTCTCAGGGGTGTGGAGGAAATGGGGATTTTGCAGTATCCTTCCCCCAGTGTTCTGGAGGAGGTGGAATTTTGTTGGAATGGAGGGGCTCTTTTCATCAGCATCAATCTGCCACGGTAGAGTCCAGACATAACTTGATTATCTCTCTGTGTGATGCGTGCGACATCTACGTCTGGGGCTGCGGTGAGTCGCGTCTGTTTATTCACTTAAGCTCTGATACAGTCCAGTCCCAGAAAAGGTTGAAGTCTCTCCTTAATTTGGTTCTTAGGATTTGTGTGTCTGTAACTGCACAAAGGAGTCTGGTCAAGGGACAGTTGTTTATGCGTTCTACTCCCTCGTTCAACTCCAGAAGGTTGAGTCAGGAAGCTGGAGACATCACCTGTTGGAGGGTGGCGGAGAAAGAGACCTGGGGTTGAAAGAGAGGGGCTATTCTGACTATTCTGATTGGTAGTGATAATGATGATGATAGCACAGACTTATATACCGCTTCACAGTGCTTCACAGCCCAGTCTAAGCGGTGTAGGGAATCAGCCTATTGCTCCCAACAATCTGGGTCCTCATTTTATTGACCTCGGAAGGATGGAAGGCTGAGTCCACCTTGAGCCAGTGAGAATCGAACTGCTGGCAGTTGGCAGAGTTAAGCCTGCAATACTGCATTCTAACCACTGTGCCACCACGGCTCAGATCTAGATAGATTAGGTAGATAGATAGATAGATAGATAGATAGATAGATAGATAGATAGATTAGATAGATAGATAAGATAGATAGATAGATAGATAGATAGATAGATAGATAGATAGATAGATAGATAGATGGATAGATCAATGGATGGATGGATGGATGAGTGGATAGATGAGTGAGTGGATAGATGGATGGATGGATGGATGGATGGATGGATGGATGGATGGATGGATGGGTGGATGGATGAGTGGGTGGATAGATGGATGGATGGACGGATGGATGGATCAATCGATGGATTGATGGATGGATAGAGCAAGCAATAGCAATAGCACTTAGACTTATATACCACTTTACAGTGCTTTTACAGCCCTCTCTAAGCAGTTTACAGAGTCAGCCTCTTGGTCCCCCAACAATCTGGGTCCTCATTTTACCAATCTCGGGAGGATGGAAGGCTGAGTCCACCTTGAGCCAGTGAGAATCGAACTGCTGGCAGTCGGCAGAGTCAGCCTGCAATACTGCATTCTAACCACTGCGCCACCACGGCTCGTGATGATGATGAAAATGACGATGACGACGACGATGTTATCCATTCAGTTGTGTCCGATGCTTGGCCATTCTACAGGCCAGGTGTGTCCACATCTCCTGATCTTGCACAACTTCTTTGAGTTGTTCTATGCTCTGGCTTGTGTCAGCTTTGGTGGTGTCCAGCCACTGTGGTCCTTGACCTCCTGGTTTTCTTTTACCCTTAACTTTTCCAAGAATAGTTGCTTTCCCCCGCAAATTTCCCCCGCACAACATGGCCATAGTAAGTGAGGTGCTGTTTCATGATTTTGCCACTGAGTTACAACATGGTTTTATTTTCAAGTCAATGCGCAAAAGGATTCCTTCCTTAATCAAAGCCCATTTGAGTACGTTTTTTTGGCCTATAATTTGGGTCTATTCTATTCTATTCTATTCTATTCTATTCTATTCCATTCCATTCCATTCCATTCCATTCCATTCCATTCCATTCCATTCCTCTATTCTGTTCTGTTCTATTCTATTCTATTCTATTCTATTCTATTCTATTCTATTCTATTCTATTCTATTCTATTCTATTCTATTCTATTCCATTCCTCTATTCTGTTCTGTTCTGTTCTGTTCTGTTCTGTTCTATTCTATTCTATTCTATTCCATTCCATTCCATTCCTCTATTCTATTCTATTCTATTCTGTTCTGTTCTGTTCTGTTCTGTTCTGTTCCATTATTCTATTCTATTCTATTCTATTCTATTCTATTCTATTCTATTCTATTCTATTCTATTCCATTCCTCTATTCTGTTCTGTTCTGTTCTGTTCTGTTCTGTTCTCTTCTGTTCTGTTCTGTTCTGTTCTGTTCTGTTCTGTTCTGTTCTGTTCTGTTCTATTCTATTCTATTCCATTCCATTCCATTCCATTCCATTCCATTCCATTCCATTCCATTCCATTCCTCTATTCTATTCTGTTCTGTTCTGTTCTGTTCTGTTCTGTTCTGTTCTGTTCCATTATTCTATTCTATTCTATTCTATTCTATTCTATTCCATTCCATTCCATTCCATTCCATTCCATTCCATTCCATTCCATTCCATTCCATTCCATGGCTGGGGCTATATTAGGAACGCAGTTCCACGCAAGCCAGAACGAGCTGCGAGGCTTGGCGAGTATCGGTCAAGAGGTTAATGGGAAAAGATATGAAATATAATGCCAGTTAATAATATTGCCAACTGTAAATTGCTTTGAGATGGTAAATTGCAATCTGAAAAGTCTTTCGTTGGGGAGAAAAAAAAAAGGGCCCCGTTATGGATTATAGGAATATATCTAGATTTAGTGAAATGATGCCTATGGCTAATTTGTGGGGGGGAAATACTGGACTGTATATAGATTTTTGACCACTTTTATGGAGTTTTCCTCTTGATCTACTCTCAAAAGCTGAGCCAGTTCTTATTTCAACATGTCATAAGGCTATCTCTCCCACTGGGTTGTTTAAAATACGGCTCATTTTCTCTTCTTCTTCTTAGGGGTGAGGTTTTAATTCAGGGATGTGATTCAGAGATAACCCTAATCGAATCTTCAAGTGGAATCTAATCGGTTTTAAAATCAATTCCTTGGTCCAGAAACACTTTGTGTAAAACAGATTGGAAAGCTAACACCATATTTTTTTGGAGTATAAGGCGCTCCGGACTATAAAACACACCTACCTTTTCTGGGGAGGAAAACAAGAAAAAAAAATCTGCCTCCCAACCATTTGCCTCCTTGCAGCAAACAGCAAACAGCCTGCTTTAGTTTCATTTTCATTTTCAGCACAGCCTGATTAGCACAAGAAAAAAAAAATCTGCCTCCCTGCAATTTGCCTCCTTGCAGCAAACAGCAAACAGCCTGCTTTAGTTTCATTTTCATTTTCAGCACAGCCTGATTAGCACAAGAAAAAAAAATCTGCCTTCCAGCCATTCGCCTCCTTGCAGCAAACAGCGGAGGCCCACGTGGCAATAGGCAATCCCTGCAGCCTGAGAGTCGGGAGACCAATCCAACTGACAATCAGCTGCTTGTGGTAATCCGGCTGTGCTGAAGCTGAAATGGGCTGTTTGCTGTTTGCTGCAAGGAGGTAAATTGCTGGGAGGCAGAAGCCAAAGGATGGGGGCCAGCGGGTGGGCGGGGCTACATTCAGTGTATAAGATGCACCCAAATTTTCACCTCCTTTTAGGGGGGAGAAAAGTATGTCTTATACTCTGAAAAATACGGTAGTTCCTCACAGATCGGAAAGCTAAGTTGAATGGTGGAACCGAATCAATTTGATTTGCCAAACTGCATCGGATGGTTTGTACCCAACTGTTGGAGAGCAACCATCCCCGTCAGGAGGATGTGGAGTCAAACAGGGAATTAGCCTGGAATCGTTAGGTACACACAATTGAGCAAAGTTTGACCCTCCTTGAGTGCCATTGGACTTTATCTACTCTTTCCCAAAAGGCAAGCTGCCAGTCGGAGAAGATTCCTGTAAAACAGGCATAGAGCAATAAAGTAGCTGATTTCAGCTCTGCGCGTGTGGGTCTGGTTGTCTGTGCCTGACACAACCGATGATCTGAATTGCTCGGGCCTAGGATCCATTTGGAGGCCATCTGCAGTCTTCTCCCTTGAGATTTTATTTCATTTCGCCTTCCGGGGCGGTGGGAGGGGGGGCAAGGGGAAGGCTGTTGGGTGTGGCAAACGAATTCTAGAACTCCGTCGACACCCGAAGACATCGGATGTTTTCAGATACAGATTTTGTGCGGGTGGATTTGTCAGCTCTCTCCGACTTGGTGTGGCGTTTCCCTTTCAGCTCTGATCTCTGGTTGTGCGTTAAAAAAAACATTCACAGGGCCTTGTGTCTCCGCCTTGTTGCTTGGTTTTCTGTTGCTGCTGTTGTTGTCGTTGTCATGTACGGTCACCGCACGGTGCTCGGCTTCTCCAGAACAATGCCCTGCGTTTACGGCTGGCACACCTGTAATTTGTAATTTGCCTTGTTTTGTTTGCGAGTAAAAGCAGTGGCCTTTCGCTCCCCCGCCGCCGTTGTGGTTCGGTTTTTAATGCCTAGGTGTCGGGGGAGGGGCGCGGGGGCACGGCTGTGTTAATGTGCAAACAACTCGTTTACAGCTCCCGCATGTTTTATGACATCAAAAGAGCATGGAGAGAAGGCTTGGGATAATGTTAATTAGGG
The DNA here is from genome assembly GCF_059756535.1 of Pantherophis guttatus. Lineage (NCBI taxonomy): Eukaryota > Metazoa > Chordata > Lepidosauria > Squamata > Colubridae > Pantherophis > Pantherophis guttatus. The sequence goes on along the minus strand of NC_142078.1, from coordinate 13,900,050 downwards.
GGCTCGGAAATAAACGCTTTTACTTCCTCATTAATTGTTATCACTTTGTCGGGCTCATTAGAAAACGATCTGGTACAAAAGGCTACTGAGGGCGGGTGGGGGGAAAAATTGAAGAGGGGGGGGCACCCTGGAAGGATCTCTGGCACCCCCACACTGGGAATCGGGCACTGGCGGCCTTTGCAGTACCCCAAGGTGCTTTTTTCCCAAAAGGCAGCTGGGCGTCCTTTATTTTTTTCCTTGAAGACGTTTCGCTTCTCACCTGAGAAGCTTCTTCCGTTCCGAGTGAAGGGCGGAGGATGGAAGGCTTGATATCCCTTGCAGTCCTCTGGTCGTTAGCGCTCTTTCTGAGAGTCGTTGAGGCCACTTGGAGGTATATCTGAGCCCTCGGGCATCACCTGAATGGTGCAAGTGGATGTGGGACCTTCTCGGAACTGCTGAGTGGATGGAATTGAAAATGGTTGATGATGCTAGTTTTGGCCAGAGGCACGTTAAGTTGGAACCTCATCTTCTAAGGAACTCTGGCTAAAGTAACCAGGGATAAGGTGTTGAATCACGGACTCAACATATGCTCCATATCATTGATAGTGAGATAGGCAGCATATAAATTTAACAGATGAATAAAAATAGCAAAATTATTGGAGAAGGAGGAAAAGTTGACCCAGTTTAAATCTCTGGAATAAATCTGGGGCTGTCCTTGGTTTGACACCCACTGTGCTTAAACGGCAAACTTCTGCAACTGACGTTTAGTTTTGTGGAGTGCTTTTCTCTCTCTCGGCGTGTACCGTTTTCATTTCCTTTCAAAAATAAGAACCGTAACAAAGCTAACCCCATCCCGGCAACATAGATAGTTTGGAAGAGAAAACTTTGTTCTGGGAGCCCTTTTTAAACGAGATCAAAGAGGTATATGCTAATCTGGCGTGATTGGAATTTTTTTTTTTCCCAGAAAAACGGAGGGATCTTTTTGTGTGTGTGTGAACTTGCGCGCGTGGGTGCCCGCGTTCAAAAAGATATTCTCACAAAGAGAATAACAAATGAACAACAAGGAGGGAGAAGAGTTTCAAAACAACGGCAGGGGGGGAAGACAGAAAGAATGAAAGCGGGACGCAAACGTCTTTCATGTTGTCGGGGGAAAAAAGGAGCAACAATTGACACCGTTGTTTAAAAACACTCTTTTATGTTGGACTGTTCTGTTCTCCAAGCTTCTCTTCACTGGGGTTCTTGAGTGTCTTCTGAGCCTGTTGTGGCCCACCAGCAGCCCGCGTGGATCGTGGCTGATCCCGACGAGGAGGAGGCTGGTGTGGGGTCGCGCCAGCAGCCTGCGCAGCCGGTGCTCGCGTCGGACAGCGAGGAGGCTGAAGAGGATGTGGTGCCAGAGGCAAAGACTCAGTCTGGGCCTTCAGAACCTCCAGAGGCTCCTTCAAGTGGAGAGAGCGAAGTGGAGGAGCCTCTCCTCAATGCTCAGGCACGCAGGGCTGCCAAAAGGCAGGAGTGGCTACTCAGGAGGAGGAGGTCTCCTCAAGAGTAAGGTTCGAGGATAATTGGCCACTCCCTTAGCCTATTTAAGTTGCACGCAGTTAGTAATTTCTGGCTGGAAACAACGTGTAATCATTACAGAGCATTTTGGAGAGTGAGTGTCTTATCGTATCTTGTTTTCTGGGCTGGTTGCCAACCTTTGCCGGACTTTGTTTACTCTTGGTACATTATAACTTTGATAAGGACCGTTGGTGTGTGTCACAATCCACAAACACGGCGGAAGTGCTCCCTTCTTCTCGTTCTACCCTGTGGGGGAAAGCGTGCGTTTTGTGTGATCCCCACAACACGTAGTCCTCCACGTACGAGAGTTCATTCAGCAACCGTTCCAAGCTACAACGACACTGAAAAAAAACTGACTTATGACTTGTCTCTGGAGATTCTCAATTATCCAGGTCATAATTGTTTTCCCAAAGGTGTTTTTTTTTTTTTTCAAGAGGCAATTGGACTTTCTGGTTTTTCTTTGAAGACGTTTCGCATCTCATCCAAGAAGTCTGGCACATTGGCAAAAAAATCAAAACATAAAATACAAATGAGATGGACACGACCTTGTAGATGACTCTCATTCTGCCTTATAAACTGGTATTATATGAGCCACGGTGGCGCAGTGCTTAGAGTGCAGTACTGCAGGCTACTTCTGCTGATCGCCAACTGCCAGCAGTTTGGCAGATCGAATCTCACCAGGCTCAAGGTTGACTCGGCCTTCCATCCTTCCGAAGTGGATAAAACAAGGACCCAGATTGTTGGGGGACAAGAGGCTGACTCTGTAAAATCGCTTAGAGAGGGCTGCAAAGCACTGCGAAGCGATATATACTGTAAATCTAAGTGCTATTGCTATTAAGTTTAACAGATTAACAGAGTTGGAAGGGATCTTATAGGTCATCTAGTCCAACCCCCCCACTCAAGCAGGAGGCCCTTCCCCATTTCTGACAAATGGCAAAACTGACTCAGAAGAATTCACTGCAGCTTTGGTTCTAATGCTGGACTTTGTGGAGAGGGAAGTGTGTGAAGAAACATCGATTCATTGCAGGAGAAAGCAACCATTGCAGGTAGCTCAACTCACTCCCTTTCTGTGCAACGGGCTAAAATGTAGTCTTAACACCAACCCTGAGGATGCCGGCGGCAATTTGCATATTTGCATATTAGATGTGTGGTCAGTGAGGTGGAGGCAACCCTATTAGAAGTCCTTGTGCCCGTTAGGACCTCATCAATCTCTCGGCTCTGAGTCAATTATAATTCTCTTCCCTTGTGCTTTAGGGGTAGATAAGGGAGGCAAACAGACTGGTTAAATAGTAGAATTCCTGGCACTTAATTCTCCACGGAAGTGGGGAGGGGGGGCAGGAGTGAAAAGTTTTCAAAAGCAGAACAGACATTCGTGGCTACGAAAAAAGCCAGGGAGAGCCGAGGGTATGAACCAGCGTGAAGCCAAGGGTGAAGTTCAGATGTGATGTTTAAAAAGCTTTTAAGAAGCTTAGCTCCTTAAAAATGCAACGCGCCTCATTGTTTTCAAGGAGAAGTGACTTTGATTGTTCTGTTGCTTCACTCCTCTTTACAACTTCTTCTTCTTTCTTTATTTCCCCGCCCCCTCCCCATTGTGAGAACATTTGGGGCACATTTTGATGATAGGTAGGGTAGCTGGGTAGGGGGGAGAGAGAGAGAGATGAAAGATAGATAGGGATAGATGATAGATAGATAGATAGATGATAGATGATAGATGATAGATAGGCAGACAGATAGATGAAAGATAGATGATAGATGATAGATAGATAGATATAGAGATAAATAGATAGATAGATAGATAGATAGATAGATAGATAGAGATAGATAGATAGATAGATAGATAGATAGATAGATAGATAGATGATAGATAGATAGATGAAAGTTAGATGATAGGCAGACAGATAGAGGATAGATCGATCAATAGATAGATAGATAGATAGATAGATAGATAGATAGATAGATAGATGATAGATAGATGAAAGTTAGATGATAGGCAGAGAGATAGATGATAGATAGATAGATAGATAGATAGATAGATAGATAGATAGATAGATAGATGATAGGCAGAGAGATAGATGATAGATAGATAGATAGATAGATAGATAGATAGATAGATAGATGATAGGCAGAGAGATAGATGATAGATAGATAGATAGATAGATAGATAGATAGATAGATAGATAGATGAAAGTTAGATGATAGGCAGACAGATAGATGATAGATAGATTGATACTATATATATATGTATAGATAGAGATAGATAGATAGATAGATAGATAGATAGATAGATAGGTAGATAGATAGATAGATAGATAGATAGATAGATAGATAGATGAAAGTTAGATGATAGGCAGACAGATAGATGATAGATAGATAGATATAGAGATAAATAGATAGATAGATAGATAGATAGATAGAGATAGATAGATAGATAGATAGATAGATAGATAGATAGATAGATAGATAGATGATAGATAGATAGATGAAAGTTAGATGATAGGCAGACAGATAGAGGATAGATCGATCAATAGATAGATAGATAGATAGATAGATAGATAGATAGATAGATGATAGGCAGAGAGATAGATGATAGATAGATAGATAGATAGATAGATGATAGATAGATAGATGAAAGTTAGATGATAGGCAGACAGATAGAGGATAGATCGATCAATAGATAGATAGATAGATAGATAGATAGATAGATAGATAGATGATAGGCAGAGAGATAGATGATAGATAGATAGATAGATAGATGAAAGTTAGATGATAGGCAGACAGATAGATGATAGATAGATTGATACTATATATATATGTATAGATAGAGATAGATAGATAGATAGATAGATAGGTAGATAGATAGATAGATAGATAGATAGATAGATAGATAGATGAAAGTTAGATGATAGACAGGCAGACAGATAGATGAAAGATATAGAAGAAAGAAAGAAAGAAAGAAAGAAAGAAAGAAAGAAAGAAAGAAAGAAAGAAAGAAAGAAAGAAAGATCAGTGGTTCTCAACCTGTGGTCCATGGACCCCTGATTTTTTTTTATTATGGATACCAACAAACTGTTCTTTTGTTTTTGCCCATCTATTAAAATTAATTTAGTTTTTGGTTTGGTTGGTTGGTTTGGTTGTTTCGTTGACAAAATATCAAATATTCCAAGCATGGGGCTGTTGACAAGGACCCCGTGATCATATCTTCTTTTTTTTCCCAGTGTGCTAAGAGACAGACAGTCTAAAGTTAAGACTAACCAGGTTTAATGTGTTGGGTGAATAAAGTCAAACCTGCTGTTGCCCAATACATTGGGAATGGTTTCTCGTTGTCTCTTCATTCTTTCCCTTCCTTTCCCTTCCTTTCCTTTCCCTTCCCTTCTTTATTCCTTCCTTATCCTTCCCTTCTTCATTCTCTCCTCCCTTCCCTCCCCTTCTTTATCCCTTCCCTATCCTTCCCTTCTTCATTCTCTCCTCCCTTCCCTTCTTTATCCCTTCCCTATCCTTCCCTTCTTCATTCTCTCCTCCCTTCCCTTCTTTATCCCTTCCCTATCCTTCCCTTCTTCATTCTCTCCTCCCTTCCCTTCTTTATCCCTTCCCTATCCTTCCCTTCTTCATTCTCTCCTCCCTTCCCTTCTTTATCCCTTCCCTATCCTTCCCTTCTTCATTCTCTCCTCCCTTCCCTTCCCTCCCCTTCCCTTTCCCTTCCCTTCTTCATCCTCTCCTCTCCTCCCTTCCCTTCTCATCTTTATCCCTTCCCTCTCCTTCCCTTCCCATCCCCGCTGTATTCTTTCATTCCGAAACGCTTGCTGCGAAATTAAAAAAAATAAAAATAAAACACGCTTAAAAGCGGCGGTTTTAAGTGCCTCGTTCGGTTTCCGCGGAAGCCAACACATCCGGAAAACAGATCTTTTTTTGGGGGGAAGGATTTTAACTTTTAAACCTCGCTAACTGCTACAAGCAGAAAACGGAGACATTTTGCACCCAATCCTCACTGCCCATTTCCACGCAGACCTGTAGACATGTGCACACACACAGGCAACACAACAGAGACACACACAAATATTCATGTATACACACACACACACACACAGAATTGCAGAGATCTATACGAGAAGGGAAATATTTTGCAACTGTCATTCTTTTATTACCTGTTCTTACTCATATATACCTGGCTAAAGTCATCTTCCAAGGTTTGGCCACCGGCCATTCTCTCACATTTCTCTGCTGCACCTCTGTATGTCTTAGCAATTTCCATCTTGGCATCCCTCTCCTCTCCCCCCCCCTCTCACCAGCCCTCTCCCTCCCCCCCCCTTTTTTTTTTTCCTCCTGCAGGAGAAGCAGCTCTGGCAAAAATTTGCAGCAGGCCCTGATAAATATTTTATGCAAATTAAAATTGGATTCTTTGCTTAGTTTAAGCAATTTCCCTAGAAGGAATATGTCGGGGAGAGAGATTACAACATTTGCCTGTTTGTTTATAATTTAATTTTTTTTAATGTTGGGGCTGGCAGGAGGGGAGACGGTAACACCTGTGTGTGTTTATAGGGTCCCAGCTCCTGCACAGCTGCTCCTTTTCAAAACACCTCGCCGGCGTAATAATTTCATAAAATTTCACGATTTGCCATCTGCTAGATCAGGGCTACGAGCAGAAGCAATAAGCATTTTCGTGGCTCCGATCCCAGGAAGGTACAATAACTGTATATTTTAACTTAATGGCTTTTTGAGAGGGAGGGGAAAAAAACAGGCGACGGTGGGGGTGACAACGGATGGGAGCGAAGAGCAGGGAGGGTGCACGGTTTGGCAACCCGACCGGCATCCCTGAGAGATCCTTCTAGGCTTTGCTAAAGGTTGCCCATGTCAAAAAAAAAAAAATTCAGACTAGGTAGGAGGTACGGGCAGATTATGTTCCTCTTAGCGTTTGAAGCCTCTGCATTTGGGCAATTAAAATGATTACTACAACAATTAAAGCAAGTAATTAGAAACTAATTACACCAGCATTTTTTGTGATTACAGGAGCAGATGAAAATAGTGTTCAAAATTAAATTCATTGCATATTCATGGGAATGAAATTAAATACTGCTGGGTGGATGAGATAATAGGGAGGCAGGCGGGAGAAAACGGCGTTCCCGGGAATTGGTGAACAGGCCTCTCCTAATGCTTGAGACATTTGGTTAAATCAGTGATAATCTTTTAATGGCTTTAAAAAGAGCTAATATTTGGAAAGGAGTCAAAAATGCTGAGGGTTTGTGTTTGGGGGGGTGTCTTTCTTTCTTTCTTTCTTTCTTTCTTTCTTTCTTTCTTTCTTTCTTTCTTTTCTTTTCTTTTCTTTTCTCTTCTTTTCTTTCCTTTTCTTTTCTTTTCCTTTCTTTCTTTTTCCCCCCCTTCTTCTTCTCCCCTTCCCTTCCCTTGCCGGCCTGATAATACAAGCCAGCTGCAGTACAATAGGCAACGTTTAATCATTATCCATTCAGATGGATGCTCGAAAGCAAGTGGCTTTTATGTTTTTTTTTTTCTGTTGCTTCGCGCACGATAAATTAAATTATAGAATTTTCTAAAGCTCTTTTCTTCCTCCTTCGCCCCCCCCTCTCCCCACCCCACCCCCAGACGATATATTCACGTCGATGTGTCGTTTTTTGGTCCCCTCCTGCTATTGACACGCTACAAGCACTCTCTCTCTCTCTCTCTTTTTTTTTTTTTGCCCGCTTAATGAGATTCTTTAGATTAAATAGATTTTCTGTTTAACTCGGTGCTGGTGAGCTCGCGTGTCAGGAATTGAATGGTTATTAACATTTAAATATTTCACCGAACAAAAGAGAGAGAGAGGGAGGGAGGGAGGGAGGAAGGGAGAGGAGAGGGAGAAAGAGAGAGAGAGAAAGAGAGAGAGAGAGAGAGAGGAAAAAGAACAGCGGACTGGAATATGAATTTTTCATTCTTTGCAGGAGCTCGATGGATTTTCTTCAGCCCCCCCCTCCCCGTATTCCCGCTCTTCTGCTAGACCTAATGAAACTAAAGTAATTAGAAAGATACAAGAAGAGCATTTTCACAAGAGTGCAATTAAATTGAGCGAGGAGTCGTTATTTATATAGGTTGGTCAATCCACAGCCGTGCTATTTTCTCAGCCTGCTTGAGTCATAGATTATTACAAGAGATTAATAATGTAAATTTTCACTGACTCGGCTGCACTTGGCCTTCAGAAATTGATGGGCTCGCAATCCATCACCTCTTCCCATCCCGTCCTGTCTCTTTTCATTCCTCATCATTCGCAGCTCTCCTGCCATTCTTCTCCTTCCTACTTCTCTCTTTCTCTCTCCCTCTCTCTCTCTCCCTCCCCCCTCTTTCCAACCCCCCCTCCCCAATGTTCTCTCTTCTCCTTGTCCATGTCAGTGAGTGATTCCAGTTGGGGGAAACGTTCAATGCGACTTGACGGTGGTGGATAGATGCACCCTCTTCGCGTCTCGCCAAAGAATCTATCAGCGCCTCCCTTCTTTCTCCCTCCTTCTTGGAGTTTCTCGACACCGACAGAGCTATCTGGCCCACATGGCTATGGGGTAATCCTTCTGATGATGCTTTAAATAAAGTCTGGGGCTGGCTTTACTGTTGGACGGAGGGATAATAGTATCTCCAAGTGATGTCAGATGTAAGCAACCAAGAGCCACTTGTGAACAATGAAAGGTGGTAACTTTATTGCCTAACACTTACGTTACAAGAATCTTCTGAGAGTGCTTGCTTTTTCCTGGGAATGACCAGAAAGGCTTCATGGATCCTGGTGGGAGGAGCTCATGCTTATGTTGCTTGTGGCTATGCAAGAATTCCAAGCTAGTGCCCTTGCTTGACCCCTCCTTCCAGCCTGGAACAAGCACTCCAAGTAAGGTCCTCAGTCTGAAACAAGGATTCCTTGCTTGACCCCTCCTTCCAGCCTGGAACAAGCACTCCAAGTGAGGTCCTCAGTCTGAAACCAGGACTCCTTGCTTGACCCCTTCCTTCCAGCTTGGAACAAAGACTCCAAGCTAGGCCCTCGCTTGACCCGTCCTTCCAGCCTGCTAGCAGTTTCCTAACAATTGGCAGGCCTCAGAGAGGCATTCACTGCAGAACCATTCAACTCCAGAGTGTTGGATTGCTGCTTAACTAGCCTATCTAAGCTCCTCCGTTCGTTGCTACTCTTGACGTCTGCTGTGTTGCAAAAGACCTCGGGTTGAATAATAAGGGAGAGAGGATGCCTCTCCAAGTTTCTACTTTAGAAGTTACCTGCTGCTCAATAGATTCAATCTGTGTCTCATGGCTTGCTCTACCTTGTCTGGCTGTGATGAGAATGAAATGAGACGGGGGCAACTGACAAATCTACACTGATGTTTTCTAATCAAGGGTGCTCACTACGGCAAACTCTCCATGGCCAACTCACTACAGCCAAATCATTGCAGGACCACTCGCTGTGGAACAAGTCACTGCAGGACAATTTGGCAATTCTATTCAATAATTTAAAATAAATAAAAAAAATATTTTATTTTTTGCCATTCAGATTAAGTTCTGTCCCTCCTTTTGCATCCTTTCCTTAGTAATGTTTCTATTCCTCTATTTTCTTTGATATTAGAGAAACTCTTGTCCCGCAGCAAATTGTCCTGCAGCAAATTAGCTGTGGTGAGTTGGCCATGGCAAGTTGGCCATGACAAGTTGGGTTGGCCAGGGAGAATTATCATAGACCCTTTGAAACAGTGGTGAAATCCAAATTTTTTTACTACCGGTTCTGTGGATGTGGCTAGGTGGGCGTGATGTGGCTTGGTGGGCGTGGCTTGGTGGGTGTGGCAGGGGAAGGATACTGCAAAATCTCCATTCCCACATCCCACTCCAGGGGAAGGATATTGCAAAATCCCCACTCCTGGGGAGAAGGATATTGCAAAATCTCCATTCCCACCCCACTCTGAGGCCAGCCAGATGTGGTATTTGCCGGTTCCTCTGAACTACTCAAAATTTCCGCTACCGGTTCTCCCGAACCTGCTGGATTTCATCCCTGCTTTGAAGAATGCCTATTAAGTTGTCCAAGCAAGTTGTTAAGCAGGAGCTATCCGTGGTGCTGAAACCATTGGGATGGAAGGCCCGATTAAGTTCTTATTAAAGTAATTTCAGGTTCAGTTGGGGTCGTAACTCAAGGATTACCTGTACTTGGTAGGAAGCTATTCCAGGATCGTAGATCTGGTATGCTGGGACCACGTATGGTCAGGAGAATTCAAGACGTTTCTGGAAACAGGATCCTCTCCCAAAACGCTCGTTAACGCCCAAGCCAAGCCTCCCAACGGGCATTTGGCGGGCTGTGGGGGGGAACCTGGAAGGAAGAGGTGGGGAGGGAAGCGAAAAGACCGAGTCAAAATAAATGAGCCTGTTTTGAGCCAAGAGGGTCTGCTTTCAAAACAATTAGCACAAACATCTGCCTAAGCACCCATGCTGTTTTCATATAATTAAAACAAGGCTTCTGACTCCCACCGGAGACCCTTTAGACGCTACTCATTTTCTGCATTATTTACAACAAGGAAGCGACACGGAAAAGGAGAGGCAGCTCGCTCTCCCCCCCATCTCCCCACCCCCCCATCCCCCACCCCTGGGCCTTGAAGGACAATTTTGGTAAACATTTCACCTGCTTCTCTTTCGGGGTTGATTTCCGAGACAAACCCCGGAGAGAAAGACAAGTTGGTCAGCAGCTGGTCCTGCAAAAGTCCCCCCCTTCGCGAGTCCTTCCTGCGCCTTCTCTCGAACTCGTGCCTACCAAGGTCTTCAAAAACCATGCCAAGATATCTATTTATTTATTTACTTACTTACTTACTTACTTACTTACTTATTTATTTATTTATTTATTTATTTATTTATTTATTTATTTGTTTGTTTGTTTGTTTGTTTGTTTGTTTGTTTATTTATTTATTTATTTAATTATTTATTTATTTATTTATTTATTTACTCATTCATTCATTCATTCATTCATTCATTCATTCATTCATTCATTTATTGGTTTGATTTATATGCCGCCCTTCTCCGGAGACTCAGGGCGGCTTACAATGCGTTAAGCAATAGCCTTCATACTTTTATACATACCTGCTTAGTAGGGCTTTTTGGGCCCCCCTAAGCGGTGTTCTTTTTTTTATACAAAGTCAGCTTATTGCCCCCACAATCCGGGTCCTCATTTTACCTACCTCGGAAGGATGGAAGGCTGAGTCAACCTTGAGCCTGGTGGGATTCGAACTCGCAGTAACTGCAGGCAGCTGGTAGCTAAGTGCTATTTAACAGCGCTTTAGTCCGCTGCTCCACCAAGGCTCTTAGCTATATATACACCCAGTGCTGGTAAATATTCCCATATGCTGGGAATAGACTTCAACTCGTGAATATTCATTCGGGGACCGTCCGAAGTTACGACGGCACTGAAAAAAAGTGACCAATGACTTTTTTTCACACTTATGACCATTGCATGTCACACGATCGAAATTCAGATGCTTGGCAGCTGACTCACATTTTTGACGGTCGCAGCGTCCCCGGGGGGGGGGAGTGTCACGTGATCCTCTTTTGCGACCTTCTAACCAGCAAAGTCGACGGGGAAAGCCGGATTTGCTTAATGGCCATGTGACTAACTTATCTATCTCTATCTCTATCTCTATCTCTATCTCTATCTCTATCTACCTCTATATCTATATCTATATCTATATTTATCTATCTCTCTATCTCTATCTCTGTCTCTGTCTCTATCTCTATCTCTATCTCTATCTCTCTATCTCTCTATCTATATCTATATTTATCTCTCTCTCTCTCTCTCTCTCTCTTTATCTCTATCTCTATCTCTATCTCTATCATCTCTATCTCTATCTCTATCACTATCTCTATAGCTCTATATCTATATATCTATATTTATCTCTCTATATCTATATCTATATCTATATCTATATCTATATCTATATCTATATCTATATCTATATCTATATCTATATCTGACAGCTGAAGCGATTCACTGAACAGCGGTGGCAAGAAAAGTCATACAACGGGGGCAGAACTCGCTTAACAACTGTCTCACTTAGCAACGGAAATTCTAGACTTGATTGCGATCGTAAAGTTGACTGCACCCTTCCCATTTAGAGCCGCTGTCTTACCCCAGTGGCTAAGACACTGAGCTTGTCAATCAGAAAGTTCGGCAGTTCGAATCCTTAGTATAGGTCTCCTGGACCAAATGACCTCTAAGATCCCTTCCAACTCTGTTATTGTTATTACTGTTATTATTACTGTTATGTGTGTGTGTGTGTGTGTGTGTGTGTGTGTGTGTATAATAGCTTAATACATTTTTGTAAAATAATAAAAATGTTTAATTAAGTACCAAAAAAATAAAAAAACAAACAAACGCAAAGAAGAATATGAAAAGTTTTAAAAAGCAAAGGAAAAAGGGAAAAATATAATAAAAGAAAAAAAGCCATATAAAGACATTTGAATATTGCTCCATTGTATTAATGGGCTTCCTCCTTTAATTGTAATCTTTAGTTCGCTCTGGTTCCTTCTAATCAACCTTCAAAGTTCCTTCTTATATGGGTTTTTTCCCTCCCTAATCAACAGCACTTTCCCATGGGAGGATTTCTCACAGCTATTTCCAAATTCTTCATATATATATATTTGTGAAATTTTAAATATATCCCATAGGAAATGCCCTTTTATCTGTTTTCTTTTATCTGTCTGTTGTTTGGGTTTCAGTTCTTCCTCCTGATCCTCAAGGTTATTTTTCTTCCCATTGTGGGTGGATGGATGGAGATATAGGCAGGCAGGTAGGTAGGTAAGCAGGCAGGCAGGCAGGCAAACGATATAGATAGATAGATAGATAGATAGATAGATAGATAGATAGATAGATAGATAGATAGATATGGATGGATAGATGATAGATATAGACAGATAGACAGATAGACAGACGATAGATAGATAGATAGATAGATAGATAGATAGATAGATAGATAGATATGGATGGAAAGACGATAGATATAGACAGATAGACAGACAGACGATAGATAGATAGATAGATAGATAGATAGATAGATAGATAATAGGTAGATGGATGATAGATAGATAGATAGATAGATAGATAGATAGATAATAGGTAGATGGATGATAGATGGATGGATAGATAGATAGATAGATAGATAGAGATGGATAGATGATAGATATAGACAGATAGACAGACAGACGATAGATAGATAGATAGATAGATAGATAGATAGATAGATAGATAGATAGATAATAGGTAGATGGATGATAGATAGATAGATAGATAGATAGATAATAGGTAGATGGATGATAGATGGATAGATGGATAGATGGATAGATAGATAGATAGATAGATAGATAGATAGATAGATAGAGATGGATAGATGATAGATATAGACAGATAGACAGACAGACGATAGATAGATAGATAGATAGATAGATAGATAGATAGATAGATGATAGGTAGATGGATGATAGGTAGGTAGATAGATAGATAGATAGATAGAAATATAGACAAATAGACAGACAGACAGATAGATGACAGACAGAACAGCGTTCCGTGCGCCTTTGGCGTTGAGTCATGCCGGCCACATGACCACGGAGACGTTTTCAGACAGTGCTGGCTCTTCGGCTTCGAAACGGAGATGAGCACCGCCCCCTAGAGTCTGGAATGACTAGCTCATATGTGCGAGGGGAACCTTTACCTTTACCTAAATCAGCTGTCTGGAAATCTGGTCTTTATTTTGCAAAAAAAAAAAAACACCCTGTCATTAGGTCATCAACAAATGATATTTACTGCCTAATGACTAGAAATCCAAAACTTTAGAAGGAAAATAAAGAGCTTCCTGAATGCCAGCCAGTGTTTAATTTTTGTTTTTTTTCCTCCTAAACTTTCTTCTCCTTTCTCTCTTTCCCCTCCCTTCGGTAGAGAAGCTGTCATGGTATTAAAAACCGGAGATGCTTTTGAAAAACCCTTTTAATTTTTTTTAAAAAACATACATTTTATTTATGAATGCACTTCTTGCCCTGAATATGCTTTTAAAGCACAATGGCCCCTTCTAATTATTTATCAAAGCTGCAAATCTTTAATGACTTCTCTTTTTATATATATATTATTTTTCTGAGCCCTGGAGCGAAATAAATAAATAAATGAAATAGAATGGCACTGAATTAAACATTTGGGGATGGGGGGGAAAATTCAAGACTCTTGAATTTCCAAAGAAAGGAAAAAGGAAGGGGAACGTTTGGGGAGCAAGGGAGAAACTGGCTTAATATTAAAAAGCATCAGCTTCGCTTTGTTTTGAGAGCCTTAAAACCGAGATGCGGATAAATATTCCAACATTCCAATATTTATTCCTCTTTTCAAGAGCTGTTCCTCTCCCTTCTTCCCAGGAACAGATTGCCATTGTTTTTGCAGTCCATTGCCTATTTCCCCCCCCTTCTTCTCAGAACCATATGGTGGGAACCAGCAGGTTCTGACAGGTTCTGGAGAACCGGTAGCAGAAATTTTGAGTAGTTCGGAGAACCAGCAAATACCACCTCTGGCTGGCCCCAGAATGGGGTGGCAATGGAGATTTTGCAATATCCTTCTCCCAGGAATGGAGTGGGAATGGGGATTTTTCAATATCCTTCTCCCAGGAATGGAGTGGGAATGGGGATTTTTCAATATCCTTCCCCCAGGAGTGGGGAGGGAATAGGGATTTTGCAGTATCCTTCCCCTGGAGTGGGGAGGGAATAGGGATTTTGCAGTATCCTTCCCCTGGAGTGGGGAGGGAATGGAAATTTTGCAGTATCCTTCCCCTACCACGCCCACCAAGCCATGCCCACCAAGCTACACCACGCCCACCAAGCTACACCCACAGAACCAGTAGTAAAAATATTTGGATTTCACCACTGGTGGGAACCAATCAAGATCAGATCTCAATCTCTAATGCGATAAAGTGACGCTGGCAAGCCACGCTGTTTAATTGTAATTCAACCCCCTCCTGATATTTTGGTCCCAATTAATATTGATTTTCCAATTGGTTTGCCGAGATGTTGTTTTATTACTAATATATTTAATGTGAAAATCAATAAGCACACTTGTTTGGCTCTGTCCCTAGAAGGTAATAAAATCAAAGACCTCAAGAGGATAATGTTATCTGATCCATAAATGGCAGGCACGACAGATGCTTAATATAATAGTTAAAGACTAGCCTGGATTTCTTGGCAAATCGCATGGATTTGCATTTCGCAGTGGTGCCCAGTAATTTTCCCATTACAATTTATTCCCTACTGTCCTAGCAAAGAGGACATTTTTAGCATCTTCTGGCAGCAGTTCATACCAAGGGTGCAAGAGAAGACAACAATCCTTTAAACCTGAACTCCAAAGATCTTGCGGTTCCTAGTTATGCGACAAGAAAGCTTTCCGCTTATGATCACAATTCAGCCCAACAGTTATGCTGCAAAGGGAAAAATCCTTTCCGCAGTAAAGCAGTAGAGTCCCATATGTTTCTTCAAAATCCCTTTGGAAGTCCATTCCCAGCATATGGGAATATTTACCAGCATCTTAAGTAAGACAGTTCTTAAGTGAATGGAATAAGAATAAGAATAAGAATAAGAATAAGAATAAGAATAAGAATAAGAATAAGAATAAGAATTAGGATAGGATAGGATAGAATAGAATAATGAAGAATGGAATGGAATGGAATGGAATGGAATAGAATAGAATAGAATAGAATAGAATAGAATAGAATAGAATAGAATAGAATAGAATAGAATAGAAATTAAGGATAGAATTGAACAGAATAGAATAGCAATTAACAGTAGAGTAGAGTAGAGTAGAGTAGAGTAGAGTAGAGTAGAGTAGAGTAGAGTAGAATAGAATAGAATAGAATAGGAATTAAGGATAGAATTGAACAGAATAGAATAGGAATTAAGAGTAGAGTAGGGTAGGGTAGGGTAGGGTAGGGTAGGGTAGGGTAGGGTAGAATAGAATAGAATAGAATAGAATAGAATAGAATAGAATAGAATAGAATAGAATAGAATAGAATAGGAATTAAGGATAGAATTGAACAGAATAGAATAGGAATTGAGTAGAGTAGAGTAGAGTAGAGTAGAGTAGAATAGAATAGAATAGAATAGAATAGAATAGAATAGAATAGAATAGAATAGAATAGAAAATATGGGGTAGAATAGAATAGAAGAATAGATTATAATTAGAATAGAATAGAAGAATAGATTAGAATAGAATAGAGTAGAGTAGAATAGAATAGAATAGAATAGAATAGAATAGAATAGAATAGAATAGAATAGGAATTAAGGATAGAATTGAACAGAATAGAATAGGAATTAAGAATAGAATAGAATAGAATAGAATAGAATAGAATAGAATAGAATAGAATAGAATAGAAAGTCTCAATCTCTTTTTTGTAGTTGTGTGGCCCAAAACGGGATGCAGTATTCCTGGTGCGGCCTTACTAAGGCTTTACAAAGCGGTGCTAACATTTTACGTGATTTCGTTCTATTACATAGGTGAACTATTGCGACTATATCAAATCCCCCTCTCCTCCAAGCAACGCATGAAGAACACCAAAGGAGTCTAGAAAGGTTTGGCATCGTCAAATATTCAGCACCGGAGCATCTCTTTTGGGGACGCACCAGAGATGTGGCAATTCTCCTCCTCCCCTCCAACCCCCCACCCCCCCACCCGCACCTCTTAATTGAAGACTTAAAAATGCAGCACAGAAAACATTTGCCTTTAGCTAGCGGTCTTGATTTATGGGTGAGCAAATAATGAACTTGGCAAACAGTAAATAATCAAGAGGAAAACCTCACTGTTTTAATTAGCCACATATAAATGACCTAACAGGGTATGGGGAGGCAACTTGCAGGGGGGGGGCGAGTTGTGTTGCTTAGGTGCCATGAGTGTGTTTGTCAAGCAGGCGAGACACAAACAGGGCATCCGCCGCAGAGAGGCTTCAAGGAAATATGGACCAAAAAAACCCCCCCAACATCTTTTCCCGTCTTGCTTTTTCAACTCGGACGGATTCAAATCTTGCTAAATTTTAGGACGGAACTGACCAAGTTCCAGATTGGCCCAAGGAATCTAAACAGAAACGGAATAACAGGGTTGGAAGCAGGGGTGAAAATCCAGCAGGTTCTGACAGGTTCTGACGAACTGGTAGCGGAAATTTTGAGCAGTTCGGAGAACCGGCAAATAGCACCTCTGGCTGGCCCCAGGAGTGGGGTGGGAATGGAGATTTTGCAGTATCCTTCCCCTGGAGTAGCTGGGAATGAAACTTTTGCAGTATCCTTTCCCTGGAGTAGGGAGGGAATGGGGATTTTGCAGTATCCTTCCCCTGGAGTGGGCTGGGAATGGAGATTTTACACTATCCTTTACCCAGGAGTGGGGAGGGAATGGGGATTTTGCAGTATCCTTCCCCTGGAGTGGCTGGGAATGAAAATTGTGCAGTATCCTTCCCCTGGAGTGGGCTTGGAATGGAGATTTTGCAGTATCCTTCCCCTGGAGTGGCTGGGAATGAAACTTTTGCAGTATACTTCTCCTGGAGTGGGCTGGGAATGGATATTTTACAGTATCCTTCCCCCAGGAGTGGGGAGGGAATGGGGATTTTGCAGTATCCTTCCCCTGGAGTGGGGAGGGAATGGGGATTTTGCAGTATCCTTCCCCTGGAGTGGCTGGGAATGAAAATTTTGCAGTATCCTTCCCCTGGAGTGGGGAGGGAATGGGGATTTTTGCAATATCCTTCCCCTGGAGTGGGCTGGGAATGAAAATTTTGCAGTATCCTTCCCCTGGAGTGGGCTGGGAATGAAAATTTTGCAGTGTCCTTCCCCTGGAGTGGGCTGGGAATGGAGATTTTGCAGTATCCTTCCCCTGCCACGGCCATGAAGCCACACCACGCCCACCAAGCCACGCCCACAGAACCGGTAATCAAAAAAAATTTGGATTTCACCCCTGGGTTCCTTGCTCTGTTTCTTCCCGGCTTCCTCTCCCTCTCCCCCTTTCCCCAATTCCTTCTTACAAACAGACCCGCTTTTTCTGATGAGAATGTGCAGTTTGGAAACGTGGCAGAAGCAAATGCTACCCGTGTTTACAAGGGCTGGTGGGGGTGGGGAAGTGGAAGAGGGTGGGGGGAAAAAGGAATTGCTCGAGATTTATTTATTGGTAATGACGGAAGAGTGTGACTCCTATACTTCATTTAAAATGCTTTTTATTTCTTCCAGCCTTGCGGGCTTTGCGAACATGTAATTTTACCCATAGCTATATTTCTTCAACCAACCAGTGTTTTCTCCTCCGGGGTCTGCTCGATTCAGTTTGGTTTATGTCCCCCTTCTCAGAGAAGCTTTAAACCAAGCTGGCTTTGCAGGCTCGGAAACTTCCTAAGCGCCTTCTTCTCTTGGGTGAGAAAGTCTGCAAATACGACGGAATGCTCACCCGGCATGTTCGTTTTTTAAAAATTTAAATTCCTAAAGGCTTCTGAAATCAGCCCGGACTCCGGGCAGTGTATAATTAAAACCGATAGAATCCCTAAAGCGGACTTGATAGCAAATACGGATTTTAAAAAGTTGGAAAGGACCTTGTAGGTCAACTAGACCTGCCCGCCCCAAAAAAGAGACCCTATGTCAGACTTCGATGCTATCTCAAAATAAATGAATTTCCAAACTGCCAATCTTTAAGGAAATCTTTTCTTTAATTGAGCAGAGCCACCGGATCATGACTCGATGCGGACAAGACTGACCTTTTGCCCCCCAATCCCTCCCTTTCCGATCCCCAAATCTCTGCTTCTCATTGGCTATCTTCCAAGTCATTCTTCAGACTTCTTGTCTCGTCATTTCCCAGGAATGTCTCCCCCCTTCATTTCCACGACAACCCGACTTCAAAGGGATTTAGCAGGCAAAAGTTCAGAGCTTATCTCTCTCTCTCCTCTGCTCTCTATGCCAGCGTCGAAGCGCTGACATCCTACGCCATTTCTGACCCATGGCAGTCCGGTCTCTTCTTGAAAGCTTCCAGGGATGAAGCTCCCACAACCTCTGAAGGCAACTTCTGTTCCATGGGTTGATTGTTCTCACGGTCAGGAAATTTCTCCTTATTTCCAGGTTGAATCACTCCTTGATCCATTTCCATCCATTGTTCCTTGTCTGGCCCTTCGGGTGCTTTGGAAAATAGCTTGACCTCTTTCCTCCTCTCTGTGGGAGCTCCTCAAATATTGGAAGACTGCTATCCTGTCTCCCCTGGTCCTTCTTTTCATTAAACTAGACATACCCAGGTCCTGCAATCAAAATAGCTTGACCCCCTCTTCTCTATGGCAGCCCCTCAGATATTGGAAGACTGCTAGCATGTCTTCCCTGGTCCTTCTCTTCACTAGACTAGCCATGCCCAGTTCCTGCAACCGTTCATTGAATGTTTCATCCTCCAGTCCCCTAATCATCTTGGTTGCTCTTCTCTGCACTTTTTCTAGAGTCTCAACATCTTTTTTATAGTGTGGTGATCTGCTGAGGCAGATCACCTATTATACAGACAAAGCCCTAGCCTACTCCAAAATTTGGATCAAAAGCTAACTTATTAATGATGATTTCAAGATTTGTAGAATCAGAGCAGTCCGAAACTCAGAAAGGAAGTAATTCCGGTTGACGAAGGAGACACATTTTCTAAATCTGAGCAGATAATATTGTTTTGGAGGATTGTAGGATATGAATCCCATAACCTTTGTGGACGAAGAATAGTGTGTCCAATTTTTTGACCTTTTTTTTTTTTTTGGCAACTGCGGTTGTTAAATGAATCATAGAGTCATTGGTTGACTTTGGGTCAATCACCAGGAGACAGTGAATTATAGTCCCGCCTTAGGCATGGAAGTCGGCTGGATGACTTTAGGCCAGTCCCTCTCTCAGCCCAATCCACAACATTGAGTTGCTGTTATGGGGAAAAATAGGAGAGCGGGAAGGTTTTGGATGTGTTTGAGATAGATAGATAGATAGATAGATAGATAGATAGATAGATAGATAGATAGAAGAAAGAAAGAAAGAAAGAAAGAAAGAAAGAAAGAGGGAGGGAAGGAAGGAAGGAGGGAAGGAAGGAAGGAAGGAAGGAGGGAAGGGAAAGGGAAAGGGAAAGGGAAAGGAAGGGGAAGGAAGGAAGGAAAGAAAGAAGGAAAGAAGGAGGGAAGGAAGGAAAGAAGGAGGGAAGGAAGGAGGGAGGGATGGAAGAAAGGAAGGAGGGAAGGAAGGAAAGAAGAAGGGAGGGAGGGAGGGAGGGAAGGAAGGAGGGAGGGAGAGAAGGAAAGAAGGAGGGAAGGAAGGAAAGAAGAAGGGAAGGAGGGAGGGAGGGAGGGAAGGAAGGAGGGAGGGATGGAAGAAAGGAAGGAGGGAAGGAAGGAAAGAAGGATGGAAGGAAGGAGGGAGGGAGGGAGTGAAGGAAGGAAGGTAGGAAGGAAGGAGGGAGGGAGGGAGGGAAGGAAGGAAGGAAGGACAAATGACTGTAAGTCAAGACCTACCTGCATATGAAAACGATCCCTTTCCCTTCCTTAGTAAGCTGAAAGCTCAGCTTTTTAGGGTGCCTGTTCCAGAGCTCACTTGAAACTTCAGCCTGGGTACCCCACAGGCAGCTGCCCATTAGTATGCATGTTTGTGGACTCACTTCATAAGACTAATGGAGTTGCTACCGAGGGACATTAATTGTGTGTGACACTGCCGGCGTGCCTCCCTGCACTCTTACGAATATCACCGGGGCCTTCTTGACAAACCCGCCTCAAAAGATTACAAACAGGCCTAAAGTAACTGCCACATTCGCGCTCCTCTTTGACAAGCGATCGCCAAGTTCGGTGGCAATCAAATTGCCGTTCCTTCTTTGCACCTCTGGCTCTCCTGATTGGGTTAAGCCAAGGGGTGGATATTGCTTCTGTTAAACTGGTGTCATCTCGCGTAAAATCCTGCCGTCGTGTCTAACCCACTCAACCTTCTCTTCGTCTGCGAAAGTTTTTCATCAAAGCTTCCGGCGCGCTTCCCAGTCGGAAAATGACACTCGTCTACCGGAGTACCTTTGTGTGCCAAAAATCGGACTGCAGGGAGCATAATCTTCAACCAAAGATTATGGTTTGATGTGGATCTCTACCACCAGGCAGGGAGACACAATTGAGAAAACCACTTACTGTAGAAAAAGTTGGAAAGGACCTTGGAGGTCTTCTAGTCCAACCCCCTGCTCAAGGCAGGAGACGTTGTGGTCCGCCAGCAGCCTGCGGAGCTGGCAGTGGAGTCAGACAGTGAGGAGGCTGGGGAGGAACATGGGCCAGTCCTGGAGTCTGGGGAAGGCTCGGACGAGGGCTCTGCGTCGGAGGCAGAGATGGGCCAGGGCCGTCTCTGCCTCCAAGTTATGCGCGGACTCCAGAGCCTCCAGAGTCAGATAGCAGAGAGGCAGAGGAACAGGAGGAGCCTGTTCCTAGTATGTGCATGCACAGAGATGCCCTGAAGCCTGCTAGGCCAAAAACGCGGGGGCGGGGGGGGCATTTTTTAAAAAATTTGATTTATATGCCGCCCTTCTCCAGAGACTCAGGGCAGTGTACAATGCGTTAAGCAAGGAAGGAAGGAAGGAAGGAAGGAAGGAAGGAAGGAAGGAAGGAAAGAAAGAAAGAAAGAAAGAAAGAAAGAAAGAAAGAAAGAAAGAAAGAGGGAGGGAAGGAGGCAGTGGTGGGATTCGAGTAATTTAACAACCAGTTCTCTGCCCTAATGATTTCTTCCAACAGCCAGTTTGCCAAACTGTTCAGAAAGTGAACAACCGGTTCTCCCGAACTGGCTGAATCCCACCACTGGAAGGAGGGAGGGAGGGAGAGAGGGAAAAAGGAGAGGAAGGAAGGACTACAAACCTGGCACTAGACGCAGCTTCAGAGGATAATCCAGGGCCGGAAGGGACCTGGAGGTCATCTAGTCCAACCCCGCTCCAGCAGGACATTGTTAGTGAGTTTCTGTCTTTTGATGCCCCCCCAGTCACATGACCCACCGAACCACGCCCATCAAGCCACACCCACAGAACTGGTAAAAAAAAAATTAGATTTCACCACTGCTTTCTTGGATGAGAAGAGAAACGTCTTCCGAGAAAAACAGATAACATCCAGTTGCCTTTTGGAAAAGCAGTTTTGGGACTTGAATTGTACTCGGAGGGATAAACTTCACGATTCTCTTTTTTTTTTCCAGTTCCCTATGTCATCCAATATTTGAGGGGGGACGGGGACATTTGGACACAGTTTGGAGGTGGCTGGTGGGTTTGAAGTAAGAGCCGGAGGAGAAACCAGCATTGCCAGAGAGGGTTAATAGTTTATTATATATATATTTTTTTCTAAGTGATTTTATCACTGTCATTAGAACATTCATTGCACTAAGTGAGAAATCCATCAAGATGTGACAGCATCGTGCAGACTAATGGCTGTTAGACAGTAATAATTTTTAATACGATTTTTATTTCACTTAATTTCATATGGGCCTGACAAAAGGTCCTGCATCACTAGGGAGTTGTGCGAAACGGGGAGCAGGTTTGATGGGAGCCCTCTTCAATTGGCATGCTCAGAGGGTAACCGTCTACATAACACAGTCGGGTACCTGATTTTTTAAAGGAAGTAAATCTAACTTCAGAAGTTGCCGATTAGTACCGACACTGATGGATGGCCTGCCTGCTGGACATTGAAAATGAGATATTAGGAGATGCCACCATGCTTAGGCATACATTGGCCCATTTTACAGATAGGTAAGCTGAATTTAACGGGCAAGCTTGGCCTTGGAAGTAAGATGTTGTATGGCAAATCTAGACAGCGTATAAAAAAGCAGAGACATCACCCTGCCAACAAAAGTGCGTATATCCAAGGCGATGGTTTTCCCAGTTGCAATGGATGGCTGGGAAAGTGGGACCATAAGGAAGGCTGAGAAGGCCAAAGAATGGAGGCCTTTGAACTCTGGTGCTGGAGAAGACTCCTGCGAGTCCCTTGGACTGCAAGGCGATCCAACCGGTCAGTCCTCAAGGAGATCAACCCTGACTGCTCTTGAGAAGGCCAGATCCTGAAGATGAAGCTCAAATACTTTGGCCACCTAATGAGAAGGAAGGACTCACTGGAGAAGAGCCTAATGCTGGGAAGGATGGAGGGCAAAAGAAGAAGAAGGGGACGGCAGAGAACGAGGTGGCTGGATGGAGTCACTGAAGCAGTCGGCGTCTGCTTCTTCTGCAAGAAGAAGAAGAAGAGAGAGAAAGAGGAGAAAGAGAGAGAAAAGAAGACGAGAGAGGAGAGAGAGAATAGAAAAGAGAGAGAGAGAATACAAGAGAGAGAGAGAGAATAGAGGAGAAGAGGAGAGAGCAAGAGAGAAAGAGAGAGAGAGAGAGAGAGAGAGAGAGAGAGAGAGAGAGAGAGAGAGAGAGAGAGAGAGAGAGAGAGACTGTGAATGTTGCAAAAAAAAGAGTCAGGGGATTTTAATGCCGTTTGCTCACCCGTTGATCCATCATCTGCCTACTCGGCGTTAAGGGAGGCACTATAAGTTACCTGGCCATTCAGTTTCTCCCCCTCTCCTCCCTTTTGTCTCTTCCTCTGCTGCACCAGGTTCAAATTAAGTCAAAGCCCAGCGCTCTGCCTGAGCCTCTCTCTTGCTATTCATCACCAAGTGGAAACAGGATTGGACAGATATACAAGCCTCTGTAGATTTTTTTGCATCTGTATTTCTCCGACTCTTGTCTGCATGGTAGTTGCTGATTGATCGACTCTGCAAAGATCCATGGTTTTGTGGCTCTCCTCTCTCTTTTCCTTCTTTTTTTTTTCCATCCCCTAAAAAAAAAAACACACACACACACACACACCAAAAACCTCCAAACACCTTGCTTGCATTTGCTAGTAGAAGGCGGCATTCATTTTCTTCTCTGTAATAATTTTATTGGACTTTATTAAAGAGTAGAACACAAATGAAACTGAAAATAGTGGGAAGAGGGGAAAGAGAGAAATGTAGGAAAAAGGGGGAAAGGTGGGGGGGATATTAACTTCTGACTCTTTTGGGTGCAGTGGAATAAACATCATAAAGTCACCACCTCAGCTATTTATTTTACATACTTAATGCAGACTAATTATTTCTAGAAAAGGGGGAGAAACCCACCCCCCACACGTCTAATCAGGAAATCCCAAAAATCAAAACTTCATATTTTTTCCCCCCTGTCTCGAGGTTCAGAAACGGCATTTTCTTTTTCAAATGGTAGAGAAAGAAATTCTGTCTGGGAAATCAGGACATGCAGGCATTTCAAATGAGTATAAAGACGTATTGCAAGCTTACTCTCGCGACAAGAATCTGGCCAACTGACCGTCAAAGGGAAATGAGCAGGAGATAAGAAAGGCATTCAAGGTGGGCTGAATTTAGATCTCTTGCAGGCGCGCAAAGGACTCGTAAAATGATTTGGGCTCAGCCTGGTCATCTCGTACAAATCCTGTCTCCAGAATCAGAGGCTATAAATGTTGGTAAGATTCTTAATCGTCGGCTAAGCATCCCGACTCTAGGGGACGGTGCTCACCTCCATTTCAAAGCCGAAGAGCCAGCGCTGTCCGAAGACGTCTCCGTGTTCATGTGGCCGGCATGACTCAACGCCAAAGGCGCACGGAACGCTGTTCCCTTCCCACCAAAGATTTTTCTACGTGCATTTTTTACCTGCTTTCGAACTGCTAGGTTGGCAGAAGCTGGGACAAGTAAACAGAAGCTCAGCCCGTTTACGCAGCGCTAGGGATTCGAACCGCCGAGCTGCCGACCTTTCGATCGACAAGCTGAGCGTCTCAGCCACTGAGCTGCCGCGTCCCTTCAGAATTTGCCAGTCTGAAAGTATAAAATCTCTCGCCGTCTGTTTCTAACAGCCTGTGAAGTTAGAGAAGATCTTTTCCGAGGTTCTTATCCTGCCCGTTATACAGCTGTGGGCTCCTCCACCTTTGATCTGATGGTTCCCTAGGCAGCATCTCTTTCTCTCGTCTCCTAAATCATCCCCGCATCCTATTTACCTTGATCCTAGATCTGTCCATAGAACAATCCGATTTGCTGTTATCTTTTTTTAAGTTTCTGACAGCTTTGCTGGAAATCTCTCATGGGTTTAATTGTTCTCCACACAAAGGTGTGGAGAACAATTGTTCCAGGTATGTTCTTCAGCCTTGGCGTCATCTCTGCTAGTAAAAACATCTACCGCTATGGTGCATTGGTGATAAAGCCGCACGCTGCTTCACCAATCGTGCAATTCTATTCATGATATTTGCTCTTTTTTTGGATCCCAGCTCAGAAACGTTGCCTTCCGTCTGACAGCGCTCTGGGTGTGTTTGTATTTGTCAAAGGAAACTTGGTTATGAAATGAGGTTGCTTAAAAGTGAGGGAAAGGAGGCGCATCCTGGACCTCATCTGCCCCCCCCCACCCCCACCCCAAGATTGCTCCAGTCTTGGTCCCAGCAATTAATAGAGGAAGCACACGGCACAAAAACCCAGCGAATCCCCTTGGCGAGAAGGGGTTAAATTACCATGGAAACATGCATGCATTATTTACATGGCCTAATGAATAAAACATTTAAGTAGTAGGCTAATAAATTTCAGACACAAAAGCAAAGTAAGCGATGATTTAAATATATGCCTCTGATGAATATAAGTTGAGTTATAGGGAAAGAAAGCTATGGGGAACCGAGCTTAGTTTTAGTCTTCGTGTTGTGTTCTTGTGAAGCTTCCTCTTCTCCACCTTTCCATTCTCCCATTCTATTTTTCTGTCCTTGTGTACTTCTCCTCCTGTCCTTCCGTCCTCCTCCTCCCCATATCTTCTCTTTTTCCTTCATTTCATCCTTCCCCTTTCAATATCTCATTTTCATTCCTCTTCCCCTATTTCTTCCTCCTCCTCTTCCTCCTCCCCCTTCCCCTTCTTCTCCATATCTTTCACCTCCTCCTCCTCCTCATCTTCCTTTCCCTTCTCTTTGTCCTCCTCTTCTCTTTTTCCTTCATTTCATCCTTATCTCATATCTCATTTTCCTTCCCCTTCCCCTATTTCCTCCTCCTCTTCTTCCTCCTCCTCTTCCTTCCCCATCTCCTTTTTCTCCATATCTTCCTCCTCCTTCTCCTCCTCCATATCTTCCTTCCCCTTCTCCTTCTTCTCCATATCTTCCTCCTCCTTCTCCTCCTCCTCCATATCTTCCTTCCCCTTCTCCTCCTCCTCCTCTTCCTTTCCCTTCCCCTTCTTCTCCATATCTTCCTCCTCCTCCTCATCTTCCTTCCTCTTCCCCTTCTTCTCCATATCTTCCTTCTTCTCCTCGTCCTCCTTCTCTTTCTCCTTCTCCTCTATTTTATACTTCGCTGGAGAACGAACCTAATCACCACCACATCTTTCTATGACATCTTTGTATGTTCCTTCCTTCCTTCCTCCTTCTCATCCTCTCCCTCCCTCCTCCTTTCCTCCTCCTCCTCTTCCATTCCCCCCCACCTCACTCTCCTTCCTTCAGCAAATATGATCTATAGTTTCTTTTTTAACATTCTCGGTTTGATTGATGACCTCAATGAGAGGAGCCATCAGTTAGTAAGAGAACTATTTATTTATTTACTTATTTATTTATTTCTAAGATTTATACGGCTGCCCATCTTAAACAACTCTGGGCGGCTCACAACAGTGTTAAACAACTCTGGCTCAAAACTCACAGCTACGTTGGGGGATTTCAAATAGGCACGAGTGCGTTTCTGGGATTCAGAGAGGCACCAGCAAGAGAGACGGGGGGATTGAAAGAATCAATCAAGACGTTCTTTGGGTCACATCTGAGACTGAATCTCAATCGGTTCTCCTTGAGCATGTCGCGTTAAGCTGTATGCCTTGTAGGAAAAAAACAGTAACGAAGTTGGAAGGGACCTTGGAGGTCATCTAGTCCAACCCCCTGCTCACACAGGAGACCTGTACTAGGGATTTGAACCGCCGAACTGCCAACCTTTCTGATCGGCAAGCTCAGCAACTTAGCCACTGAGCCACCTAGTCAGGAACAGGAATGGAAGTCAAGGAGAGACTTGCACCCAAACAATTGTGTGTGTGTGTGTGTATGTGAGAGAGAGAGAGGGAGGGAAGGAGGGAGGGAGAGAGAGAGAGAGAGAGAGAGAGAAGGAGAGAGAGAGAGAGAGAGAGAATCCATGGTGGTCTATCTTCTAACCCTTTGAGACAGATTCTTTGAGACTGTCATTATGAACTCTTTAATTTCTTTTTAAGCTCACTAGACACTTGAAATTTATCATACTCATCTGGGAACATTCTGATTCCCTTTTTTCCTTTCTTAGGATAAAGGTAAAGGTTCCCCTCGCACATACGTACTAGTCGTTCCCAACTCTAGGGGGCGGTGCTCATCTCCGTTTCAAAGCCGAAGAGCCAGCGCTGTCCG
Organism: Pantherophis guttatus; assembly: GCF_059756535.1. NCBI lineage: Eukaryota > Metazoa > Chordata > Lepidosauria > Squamata > Colubridae > Pantherophis > Pantherophis guttatus. The sequence continues at coordinate 13,873,150 of NC_142078.1, read as the reverse complement.
AGAATGTCTCCGTGGTCATGTGGCTGGCATGACTCAATGCCAAAGGCGCACGGAACGCTGTTCCCTTCCCACCAAAGGTGGTCCCTATTTTTCTACTTGCATTTTTTTTACATGCTTTCGAACTGCTAGGTTGGCAGAAGCTGGGACAAGTAAACGGGAGCTCACCCCGTTCCCGGCACTCGGGATTCGAACCGCTGAGCTGCCGACCTTTCGATCGACAAGCCTAGCGTCTTAGCCCCTGAGCCACCATGTCCCTTTCCTTAGGATAGTTTGGGCTTATTCTTGTTTTAGTTGGCCGAATTTAACAACGTAATCCAGGAGACTTAGTTGTAAAATGGAAGTGAGGGTTTGTTTGTTTTTTTCCAGTGTAATTTAGAGACCATCAAGAGTAGGAAATCTCCCATCCAAATCACCCGGAGGACATCAAACCAGTTGAAAGATTTGTTTAGTATTTTTAAAGAGACTACACAACTTTCAGTGAGTCTTCATCCAATCTAATGATGATCGGATCCTTCAAAGCTCTCTTGTGCAAAGAATTAGAACCACGCATTAAGTTTCAGTTAAGAGGTTTTATTGCTCATGCCTGTTCATGAGAATCGAGTCAACTAACAGTCAGCACTAAATATGGATGCTAGATAAGAGCCAACGGAATTCAGTAGGGATTGGACTTAAGACTGTTTGTGGCAATGTTAATGATTCTAGGTTGATTAGAATAGAATAGAATTCTTTATTGGCCAAGTGTGATTGGACACACAAGGAATTTGTCTTTGGTGCATAGGCTCTCAGTGTACATAGAAAGACAAGATACGTTCGTCAAGAATCACAAGGTACAACACTTAATGATAGTCATAGGGTACAAATAAGCAATAAAATCATATTAGCAAACAGTTAAGGATACAAGCAACAAAATTACAGTCATACAATCGTAAGTGGAAGGAGATGGGTGGTGGGAAGGATGAGAAGATTAATAGTAGTGCAGACTTAGTGAATAGTTTGACAGTGTTGAGGGAATTATTTGTTGAGGAGAGTGATGGCGTTCGGGAAAAAACTGTCCTTGTGTCTCGTTGTTCTGGTGTGCAGTGCTCTATAGCGTCGTTTTGAGGGTAGGAGTTGAAACAGTTTTATGTCCAGGATGCGAGGGATCTGTAAATATTTTCACAGTCCTCTTTTTGACTCGTGCAGTATACAGGTCCTCCATGGAAGGCAGGTTGGTAGCCATGGTTTTTTCTGCAGTTCTAATTATCCCCTGAAGTCCGTGTCTGTCTTGTCAGGTTGCAGAGCCAAACCAGACAGTTATGGAGGTGCAGATGACAGACTCAATAGTTCCTCTGTAGAACTGGATCAGCAGCTCCTTGGGCAGTTTGAGCTTCCTGAGTTGGCGCAGAAAGAACATTCTTTGTTGTGCTTTTTTTGATGACGTTTTTGATGTTGGGTGTCCATTTTAGGTCTAGAGATATGGTAGAACTTAGAAATTCGAAGGTCTCTACTGTTGATACTGTGTTGTCTAGTATTGCGAGAGGTGGAAGTATGGAAGGGTTTCTCCTGAAGTCTACCACCATTTCTGTGGTTTTGAGTGTGTTCAGTTTCAGATTGTTCCGGTCACACCACGAGGCTTACTGATTATTTACTTCACTCCACCCTCTGTCTGGAAGGATCATCTTCCATTGATCCTTGTTGCCTACATTGCTGCTGTTTGAAAGCTTGATCCATTGAAGAATCTTTCTTCCTAAAGCTGGTGACCTTCGGCTCTTCACCTGCTTGCCCATAAATCTTTTTATCAGGTCACATGTTGGACAAGAGAACGGGGGGAAAAAGTCACCAAGCACAAATGTGGGTGGTGGACAGAAATAAGGAGACAAATAGCAGAAGAAGTATGGCCACTCTGGCCTGTGGTTGCCGTCATCTCAACCCATAGATCTCTGAGTGTCCCCTGGAAAGGAAAAGCTCTCCTGTTTCCCCTTTATTTACACCTGCGATGCACACAGAGGCCCAGTTGATATTTTCATGTACCACGTGGATGAGTTATGTCCTTGTCCTCACAAACCATTACTAGCAGCTGGAATAGTTTTATTGCTCGCCGACAGGTTTTATTCTGCTTCGGTATATTGAGGCTAGTGGCGTCAATCAGTTTATGCAGCCAGATTGTCATCTGCTGAGATAGATGGGAGAACAGCTGGCATTTTCTAGGGTGACCTAGCTGGTGAAATAATAACTCCAGGATGCCCTCGTGCCGGGCCATTTATCATGGACCAGTCTAATCCAGGTGGCCTAGGTTTGATGTGGCAGAAGCTTTTTTTGGGGGGGAGGAGAAGAGAACAGGCAAAGATGCTTGATTGTTGTGGCCCCGCCAGCTGGCGGCAGACTCGGACGATGAGGAGGGTGGGGAGGAACTTGGGCCAGTTCTGGAGTCTGGGGAAGTCTGGAGTCTGATGGATGCTATGCGTCGGACGCAGAGATAGAGCTAGGGCCGTCCGACATTTCCCGGCCACTGGAGAGGCCTTTGGACCTGCTGAGAAGGAAGAGAAGGAAGAACAGCTGGGGCCTGTTCCAGATGCACGTATGCGCAGAGCTATTAGGAGAGGAGAACAACGGAGGACAAGGAGTCGACTCGGGAAGCAAGGCACAAGTGGACGCTGAATGGCCCCTCCCTGGCTGGGGAATAAATAGAAGGAAAGGGGGAGTGGTTGTCGTAAGAGACAACCGTTCGTATTTCTGATGATTTTGCTCATTGTGTTTCATGCCACAAAGACTGCTTGCCAGAACTTAATTTGCAGCCTTTCGGCTGGGAGCTTACGGCCTGGCAATTATCGCAAGGAACTGATAAGGTCTGTTACTGCATTTAACTCCTTGCAGGACTCTTGCTTGGACTTTTCCATGGGTGGAATGCCATTAATTCACAAGAGATAAATAAAGAGGGGTTTTTCGGGCAGACAAGGAGTTTGTTTCTTGCTTCTGCTAAGGCTGGGTCAAAACATTGATATTGAATCCGTTGATAGGTTTATCAATACCCCTGCAAACTTTTTCAACCCCATCTCCTCCACGGTGCCATTATTAACTACCTCTGAGTGATGGTGGTGGCTATAATAAAACAATTTGAGAGTAACCAGAGTCTGTTTTAATTTGGAGAAAGAGGCTCCTGTCAATGCACGATCTAGCTTTATATGGAACCGTCTGTGGTTCTGAACCTCGACTTAAGAGTTGATGAACTCAAGAAGGTCCTTTGTATCTTTTGATAGCTGGTGGATTCTTTGATTTTTCTCCTCTGCCTTTAACCGGAATGGTTCGTCTTGATTGGTTGTGTGAAGAAAGACTCTAAAACTGTTCATTATTTATATTTTGTTCTCAGCGTTCAAAGTAACACGATTTGGGCCTGTCTTACTTTTTGAGCGTTCTGGAAGACCTTCAAGAAAATAAAGGAAATAAGTTCCACGCAGACATTCTCTGGGCTTATCCCAGGTAAACAGGCAGATACCGTATTTTTCAGAGTATAAGACGCTCCAGACTATAAGACGCACCTGCCTTTTTTGGGGGGAGGAAAACAAGGAAAAAAAATGGCCTCTGCCTCCCAGCATCCATCCAGTAGTCATCTGGTCTGTTCGGCACAGCCCATTCGCCGCTGTGGCCCGTTTGCCGCGGCCCGTTCACTGCCACCGCGACCCATTTGCCATGGCCTTCTTTGCCGCTGTCCATTTGCCGTGGCTGTGAGCATGTAAAAAATATCTGGGGTTGGTCTAGATGACCTTCAAGGCCCCTTCCAACTCTGTTAACCTGTAAGTTCAAGGAGCGGAACAGGAGGGTCGGAATGAACAGGCCGAACGGGCCGAACCAACAAAGAGAGTTGCTAGAAAACCAGTTTTTTTCCCCCTCTCCCTCCCCTCTCCTCTCCCTCTCTCCATAAAGCCATCACAAATTAAATGCCACGGATGTAAATGCTTTGAGAGCCAATGTTGCTGAGTGCATAATGGACGTCATATCTGCCTTCATTCCATCACTCCGCGGCAGGTAATTAATTGCCTTGTAAAGTGCTCCGAGATGCAGTGTATGAAAAAAACGTTATAGAGGGGTTCGGGGGGGAGGAAATAGAGGAGGAGATACAATGGAAGGGCAGTTAAAGCAACGAGACCCCCCCGAACCGAAGTGTGCGTGGACTGACATCCCGAGCCACAAATTCTCCTTCGAAAGGCTGCATGTACGGATCGGTTTATTTGCATCCACAATACCTCTCCCTTCCTTTCCTCGCGAGTCGTCCGCGAAGGTTTGTGCCGATTGGCTGGCCTTCATCCTAATTTCAGCCTAGCCAGGTTGTTTATAGCTCCTGACAGGGCAGGAATTATAACAAAATAAAGGTTATTTATGAGTCGTTCCAGGAAAGGCTATCAAAACAGGGACAATCCTGCAATTCTGATGGTTTAAAAAGGTGTCGATTTGGAAGAGAGAGAGAGAGAGAGAGGGAGGGAGAGAGAGAGAGAAAGAAAGAGACAGAGAGAGAGAGAGAAAAAGAGAGAGAGAAAGAGAGAGAGAGAGAGAGAGACTGACTCCCTAATAAGTAACATTAATGCAAATGTCAGTGTTGTTAATATATTCCCAAACAAACATAATTGCTTTTAAGGCCTCGGAGGTTGCAAATACAGCAACAAGGAGCAGAGAGTTTGGATACTTAACCGAGGGACTAGAGCAGGGGGTCGGCAACCTTAAACACTCAAAAGAGCCATTTGGACCCGTTTCCCACAGAAAAGAAAACACCGGGAGCCACAAAACCTAGGTGGGCGTGTCCAACTCGACGTCACTCACTTCCACCAGTCACTTGACCCCGCTAGCCACGCCTACCCAGCCGGTCATTAGCGCAGAGAACCAGTTGTTAAAAAAAAACACCGGGAACCACAAAAACCTTTTGACATCTCTCTCTCCCTCTCTCCCCATCTCTCTCTCTGTATCTCTCTGTCTCCCTTCTCCATCACTCGCCGTCGCCCTTACCTTCTGAGGCCAGGCGAGGAGTGACTGGGAGGGGAAGGCGAGGGGCGGGCCCAGCCAGTGGTGGGATCACCCAACAGGGAGCCACAGCAGAGGGCCCAAAGAGCCGCATGCAGCTCCGGAGCCGCAGGTTGCTGACACCTGCCCTATATCATTTCAGACAAGTGGTCTGAAATGATAGATGTCCACGAAGTGATGGACTTTATGACTTTACCGATGTCCATGAAGTCATCGGGAATCCTGGGAAATCCCGCAAGATTTTGCCCCCCTGTAGAGAAACAGCTAGAATTTAGCAACTTTCCCCGCGATGATTGAGGACTGATCTGATGAATCGAGTGATTATTTTCCATCTTGACTTGACGTAAGATGGCCGTCTTTCGAAAGGAGGCAGACGAGCAGACCTCCCTCCATTTCAGTTTCCCTGGCTTTGCTTGGACAAATCCCTTCCCACTTGGGGATGTTGTATTACGTTTTCAGAAATATCTAGGGGTAGGCAAGACGGAAGCTATACACTTGATTTGATTCCATCAGCCTTTTAACTTGACTTTTTACTTAGGGATAATCTGACACAAATTGGGCGTGATACCTAGGAGGCAGAAGTCAGACTCGAAAAGAATTTGATTGGTGAAAGAAAATAGGCTGAAAATAAGAGTGTGAAATTTAGCCGAGAAGAAATACAAAAGTTCTTGGGGGACAGAAATAAAATCACAGGTATAAAATTAGATGAAGGGGGCCTAAAGAGAGCTCTGCCTTTCTCGTTCTCTGAGATTATTTTAGTTCCCCTGTTCCACGTTTTTTTAGATCCTTTCTGGCATTCTTGACGTGACTTCATTGCCAGCTATGAAAAAGGAGGGTAACGGACTCTTTTTATTTTTCAGATGTCCCAAGACATCTTCATCTCCTCCTCCTCCTCCTCCTCCCCCTCCTCCCCCTCTTCCTCCTTTCATTATCTCCTTCTCCTCTTCTTTCTCCTCCTCCTTCCCCTTTCCTTATCTCCTTCCCCTTTCCTTCTCCTTCCCCTTCCCTTCTCCTTCTCCTTCCCTTCCTCCTCCTTTCCTTATCTCCTTCCCCTTTCCTTCTCCTTTCCCTTCCCTTCTCCTTCTCCTTCCCTTCCTCCTCCTTTCCTTATCTCCTTCTCCTCCTCTTCTTTCTCCTCCTCCTTCCCCTTTCCTTATCTTCTTCCCCTTCCCCTTCCTTCTCCTCCTCCTTTCCTTTCCTTCTCCTCCTCTTCTTTCTCCTCCTCCTTCCCCTTTCCTTATCTTCTTCCCCTTACCTTCTCCTCCTCCTTCCCCCTCCTCCTCTTCTCCCCCTCTTCCTTATCTCCTTCTCCTCCTCTTCTTTCTCCTCCTCCTCCCCCTTTCCATATCCCCTTCCCCTTCCCCTTCCCCTTCTCCCCCTCCTTTCATTTCCTTCTCCTCCTCTTCCTTCCCCTTCCCTTCTCCTTCTCCTTCCACCTCCTCGTCCCCCTTTCCTTATCTCCTCCTCCTCCTCTTCTTTCTCCTCCTCCTCCTCCCCCTTTCCATATCCCCTTCCCCTTCTCCTTCCCCTTCCCCTCCTCCTCCCTTCCCTCTCCTCCTCACCTTGAGTTCAGTTCTAGTTTTCAAGACCATATCAGTGTTTCACCTATAGTAAGAAACAACAACGTGGCTGGAGCTATCTTGAGGTGGCTTTCCAACGAGCTCTTGACGTAGCTCTTTGAGGTAAGGCATCATAAATTCCTTACCATATGGGCTCAGGCGCATATCGGGGGGAAACGTCTGCTTGAAGTACCTGCGTGGTTGCTACGGAGGGTCCAAGACAACCAAATACATAATGGGAAGCAGCTGCACACAGCCCAAAATTGAATCAGGGCTCAGAGGCTGGGGACACTTCAATTGTTTCACCTTCCCTGATGCCTACATCGTTGCTTGCAAGGCGGCTTTGGAAATTAGTTCAAGGGCCCGGTGAAATTAGATTGATCTTCTACGGATGATAGGCAACAGATTGGTCCATCCATGCTCCGGGCTGGCCCCTCAGCAGCTGTCCTCATCCTCGAAATCGAGATGAAAACAGGCCACTTTTAATTTTCTCCTCCTGACAGATTTTTGAAATGTGGTTTACTCATCCTGCAGAAGCCCGGGCTGTTACTTTGGGTGATGTTTCCTATTTATTTTTATTTTAAATCTCTCTCTCTCTCTCTCTTTCTCTCTCTCTCTCTCTCTCTCTCTCTCTCTTTTTATGCCCACAATATGATAAAGCTCTCAGGATGGCTTACGAGAAGGTTATAAAAAGAATAAATGTAATCACAATAAATATAAAGCTG
>NC_142078.1:13838377-13860877 GCF_059756535.1 Pantherophis guttatus | reverse complement strand
AATGGTCCTTATTTAGAAGTTTGCAAAGAAATGCCATATCCCAGCTTTCTGGACATTTGATGCTTGGAGAACTTTAAATAATAATAATAATAATAATAATAATAATAATAATAATAATAATAACAACAACAACAACAACAACAACAACAACAACAATAATAATAATAAGGATAAGGATAAAGTTAAAAGAACCACATCGTGTTTCCTTTTTTATTATAGCAAGCCGCCGACAGATGCCGCGTTATTAACATTTGATTAAAAATCTCTTCAGGTCTTCAAGCAGCTTGCTGGAAAGAGAACATCTTGACAAAACAAGCAGTTTGTGATTGACAATTAATAATATTCCATGTGTCACAACGTGGAGTGTGTGACTTTATTGGCAACGGCAGAACACGACATGTTTCAAATTTGGGATCCTGAGATAGGAAGTGAGAGAGATGGGGGTGCGATGGAAATTGAAGCGAGACATCTCTGTTTACAAAAATGGCAATGTTGAAGGTATCTCCTTGGGGGTCATTCTTGATAGGTTTCCGTTAAAAAACAAATCGTGAAGAAAATACCTCAGGGAGATGTTGAAGAGCCATGTAGGATTGACTGGCGATAACTTCAGGATTTCTTTCTTTCTTTCTTTCTTTCTTTCTTTCTTTCTTTCTTTCTTTCTTTCTTTCTTTCTTTCTTTTTGTGAAAAAAAAATAAGTAGCGTGGAGTTTTTAAGTGAAATATTTCAGCCTTCTGGTTGATGTATTCGAAGAAAACAGACTCTAAACAGACTCTAGAAATGTTCAAGAGCAACCTTTGAAAAACTCCAAATAGGGCGCTGAAGATTTTTCTGGAAAGAATCTTACAACATCATACATACTTTATATGAATGATATATAGTATGTATATATCTTATATTTTTTTGAACTCTGAAATAAGTGCCTGGCCTTACTGCTTACTTACTTACTGACTTAATTCCAGGTTGCTTCTCTCCTTGATCAGTTTCCATCCATTCTTTCTTGTCCTGCCCTCTGATGCTTTGAAAAAGTGAGCCTTAGAAGGCCCTCCTCAATGACTACATGAAACCAAATGTTTAAAATTTGTTGTTGTTGGTTGTGAAGTCGTGTCCAACCCATCGCGACCCCATGGACAATGTTCCTCCAGGCCTTCCTGTCCTCTACCATCCTCTGGAGTCCATTTAAGCTCACGCCGACTGCTTCAGTGACTCCATCCGGCCACCTCATTCTCTGCCGTCCCCTTCTTCTTTTGCCCTCCATCGTTCCCAGCATTCGGCTCTTCTCCAGGGAGTCCTTCCTTCTCATTAGGTGGCCAAAGGATTTGAGTTTCCTCTTCAGGATCTGGCCTTCTAAAGAGCAGTCAGGGTCGATCTCCTCTAGGACTGACCGGTTTGATCGCCTTGCAATCCAAGGGACTTGCAGAAGTCTTCTCCAGCACCAGAGTTCAAAAAAAGAAAGAAAGAAAGAAAGAAAGACAGAAAGACAGAAAGAAAGAAAGAAAGAAAGAAGGAAGGAAGGAAGGAAGGAAGGAAGGAAGGAAGGAAGGAAGGAAGGAAGGAAGGAAGGAAGGAAAGTTTAAAATAAGACCATCCAATTCTCTCTTTGGCTCTTCCAACAGCCACTTGTAATCAACAAACTCCTTAAGTGTTTTTTGGAGGGTTGTTGCATTTATTTATTTATTTATTTTGCACCATTTTTTTAAAAATTTGATTTATATGCCGCCCTTCTCCGGAGACTCAGGGCGGCTTACAATGCGTTAAGCAATAGCCTTCATCCTTTTGTATATTTATACAAAGTCAGCTTATTGCCCCCACAAACTGGGTCCTCATTTCACCTACCTTAGAAAGGATGGAAGGCTGAGTCAACCTTGAGCCTGGTGAGATTCGAACCTGCAGAAATTGCAGGCAGCTGTGTTAATTACAGGGTGCATTAAACCACTGTACTACCATTGACTATTTGATCTAGAGCGCTGCTTCCAAATTTACCACGCTGGGTTTTTTACGATTTTATTCTGTTAGGGACGGAGAAGCCACCTCGTGTGGGAAGAGGCCACTGAAACACATCCTCTCCATTTCTTTCCATCCTTTCCTCCACCTGGGTAAAGAATCAAGGAGCACTCCAGCAGGTTAGCGTGCCTGGTTGGCCATTCCATTTTTCCCCCTTTTTCTTTCCCCCTTTTTAAGTTTAAGTTTAAGTTTATTTGATTTATATACCGCCCTACTCCCGAAGGACTCAGGGCGGTGAACAGCCAAGCAATAAAATACATAAATACAAAAATTTAAAAAACCAGTTAAAATCAAATTAAATCATTTTGGCCCAGACAAATTAAAACACCCCAATAATTTAAGAACAGATTTAAAATTTATATATTAAAAGAGGGAGGAGATTAGGCCAAGCCTGCTTGATGGAATAAAAGAGTCTTCACAGCGCGGCGGAAGGTGCGCAGATCCGGGATCCTCCGTATCTCTGGGGGGAGCTCATTCCAGACGGTAGGTGCCCCCACAGAGAAGGCTCTCTTTTTCTTTTTCACCTTCTTCCCCCCTTCTTTGAACATGTCATATGACAATTAATGGTTGCGGCATGTTTTTTGACAGGAAGTCAATGGCCTGTGACAAACCTCCCACCTGCCCGCTGCACCTCCGGCTAAGTAGTTAGTGCGTAATCCGGTGAAGGCTGAGCTTAACCCTTCGTACAATTAGCGCCAGCTCTGAAGGCCTAAATCTCTTTTTCTCCATCTCTCCTTTTGGCTTTTTCCCCCCCCCACTTTGCAAATAGGAGGTGGAGAAAGAGAACAGGCTAGGATTTAGGCTTCCGTGACATCACTGCAGTGCTAGCCAATCCCGAGCATGGAATGCCTCGATTCGACTTTTTTAGGGCCACAATTGGCTGCCTGGATTATGATAGGCGGATGCGGGATTGTTAAAGACATTGAGGGCCTCTATGCTTTCTTCACCATGGACCCCTTTTTTCCAATGTCGTTTGTGGCCACGCGCCCCTCATAGACTTAACTCAAGTTTTAAATCATAACCCCCGGTGATGTCATTGCCATTGGGACACTTGGTACCCAGAGGTCCGTAGACCACACCTTGAGAACCATGGTTAGCTAAGCAAGTGGTCACCAATAGAATAAGAGGCATGGACTTCCAGCTAGAACTTCACAGGGTATCTCTCCATAGCAGAAATTGGATTTAAAGGGAGATGTTCTTTCTTTCTTTCTTTCTTTCTTTCTTTCTTTCTTTCTTTCTTTCTTCCTTCCTTCCTTCCTTCCTTCCTTCCTTCCTTCTTTCCTTCCTTCTTTCTTTCTTTCTTCCTTCTTTCCTTCCTTCCTTCCTTCCTTCTTTCTTTCTTTCTTCCTTCCTTCCTTCCTTCCTTCTTTCCTTCTTCCTTCCTTCCTTTCTTTTTTCCTCCCTCCCTCCCTCCCTCCCTCCCTCTTTCTTTCTTTCTTTCTTCCTTCCTTCCTTCCTTCTTTCCTTCTTCCTTCCTTTCTTTTTTCCTCCCTCCCTCCCTCCCTCCCTCTTTCTTTCTTTCTTTCTTTCTTTTTTCTTCCTTCCTTCCTTCCTTCCTTCTTTCCTTCTTCCTTCCTTCCTTCCTTTCTTTTTTCCTCCCTCCCTCCCTCCCTCTTCCTTCCTTCCTTCCTTCCTTCCTTCTTTCTTTTCTTTTCTTTTCGTTTCTTTTCTTTCCTTTTCTTTTCTTTTCTTTTCTTTTCTTTTCTTTTCTTTTCTTTTCTTTCTCCTTTTGACCCCGTCGTCCTCCATCCAGCCAACCTCCTGGTCCCCGTTTCTTCCTCTTCCCTTTCTTCCTCTCCCTTCTCCTTCTCCTTCTCCTTCTCCTTCTCCTTCTCCCTCTTTTTTAAAAAAATGGGGGTGGGGACAAGAGAAAGAGTGGAGGGGAAAGTATGTCTTTAATTTCATCTGTTAATTCGAACCGCCACGACTTGGCGTGGCCAAGATTGCTCAGGCGCGTATGATGGATGATCTGAGTTATACCTCCACAGCAACTGAAGCCTCCAGTAATGTACAACCTCAAATAGTTTCACCCCCCACCCTATTCTCCCCTGGAGCCAACCCTGGGGATGGGGTGGGGTAGGAAACGAGGGAGCTAATGAAAAGAAAATGGTAGACCAGCAAAGCAAACTTGAGGCATATAATCCTTTCGAAGAAAAGCCAGCCCATAATGGAGTTTCCAGCACTTAATATTATTTTAAATGCCAATTCACTCCAGCTGTGCTTCGGGGTGTTTTTTATTTTTTATTATTATTATTATTATTATTATTATTATTATTATTATTATTATCATTATCATTATCATTATCATTATCATTATCATTATTATTATTATTATTATTATCTCTTTTATTCATTAAACATGAAACTCAGTCAACCGAACATTTAAAAATGTGTCACAAATGCGATTGACAGGTGCTAATGGTTGATAGGGGTTGCTGCCAGCGTCCTAGGGATCAACCAAGGATCTTCTTAAAATATACGATGTTCCGAGTAGCGCAGTTTTTTTGCAGTTCCGCTGGTGCCATTGCAGGAAGCTGCAATTTCTCGATGTGTTTTGTGAAATTCTTGGACGTCGTACCAAGTGCCTCGATGACAATGGGTATCACTGTGACATGTTTCATGCATAATCGCGTAGTTTCAATAGCCAGGTTGCGATATTTTGTGATTTTTTTTTCCAGTTCTCTTTCTTGGACTCTGGCATCTCCTGGTACCGTGATGTCAATAATTTGTACGTTTCGGTTATCGACAACTGTGATATCTGGTGTGTTGTGTTCCAAATGATGATCGTCATCATCATCATCATATATTATTGTTATTATTTACTTTATTCATTAAACATGAAACTCAGTCAACTGAACATTCAAAAATGCATCACAAATACCATTGACTGGTGCTAATGGTTGATACGGGTTGCTGCCAGGGTCCTAGGTATCAACCAAGTACATCATCATTATTATTAATAATAATTCATTAATTAATTAATAATTAATAAGTTCCACACTTAACGACCGCACTCTGTCTAGCAGGCATAAAATGGACCGTTCTCCTACTTTGCTTGCCGATTCTCAGCTTGGAATGCTCTGAGTTTGTGTTTTAATTTCCCGTGGAGGAGCATTGCTTTAAAATATATGTGAGCGCCAGCTTTTGGGTAGCCTTCCGGGGAGGAGAATCCATAACCCTCCAGATGTTGTGAAGCCATAATTCTAAGCAGATCCAGATGGCACAGGCTGGGAGTAATCTGGATGGCTGTGTCCTTTGTCAACCAACTGTGCTTCCTAGAATGGAGTCTCGGAGCCCTTGGCGGTGCCTAGGAAGGCTGTCACGAATGCAGACGTGTTCGCCAGGGTAGTCGAAATCCAGAAAGAGTAGAGGGAAGCCGTGTCTCCCAACATGGGATCCCGCCATCCATGACCAGATGATCAGAATTCTCATTCAACTTACTTCTGGAGACCCTCAACAGAATAGTCCTCATCAGTGCTGGAAGGGACTGGGTATAAACAGAGAGCAAAACCCATTCCTTTGCAGCACTGATGAAGTTACCTAGCTGGGTAATGAAATGTTTGCAAGAAAACAACCTTAAGCTGAAAGAACACCAAGGACCCCACTTTCCTCCTCCTCCTCCCCCTTCTAGAACTGATGATGTTACATAGTTGAGTCATAAAACGTCTGCATGAAAACCACCAAGCTCAGGGAGACCAAGGAGCCCACAGTCCTCCTTCTCCTTCTCCTTCTCCTTCTCCTTCTCCTTCTCCTTCTCCTTCTCCTTCTCCTTCTTCTTCTCCTTCCTTCTCCTTCTCCTTCTCCTTCTCCTTCTCCTTCTCCTTCTCCTTCTCCTTCTCCTTCTCCTTCTCCTTCTCCTCCTTCCTCCTTCCTTCTCCTTCTCCTTCTCCTTCCTTCTCCTTCTCCTTCTCCTTCTCCTTCCTTCTCCTTCCTTCTCTTTCTCTTTCTCTTTCTCCTTCTCCTTCTCCTCCTCCTCCCCCCTCCTCCTCCTTTAGTGTTAGTCTGTGGTAAAGACAAAATCCTGGAAACACGAAAGTAAATTTACACCCCATTTATAGTGATCTCAATAGGGAAGTCTCTCTTTGGCTTGAAATGCATCTTCCCAAACTTCTGCCACCTTGAGTTGCCGCTTACGGTGGGCTTCCTTAACGCAGGTAGTTATCCTGTCCATGTGAATCAGATCCAATCCAATCCGATTCGGCTAATCGATCCAATTTAATCTGAGGTCTAAATTTGAGCCGGCCTGTGCTTGACGTTACAAATGCTTTCTTCTGTGCAAAAAACCCCAACAAAACAGAAACCCAAACAAACAAACAAACAACAGCTTGAATCAATCCAAATTGATTCAGAGGTATTCAACCGGAGCTGAATTGTGGCTTTCATCTGGAAAATCAGTTGTGGGGGATTGGATTCAATTGCCTACCCAATTGCGTCTCCAAATTGAATATTTTCACAGCCTCGGTCGGCAAGGAACAGGGTGGAGGGTAGTCCGGCCGCCCAACTGATCCGCCAGGAAACTTTTGATGGTCTTGTGAAGTTGATGCTCCTTTGCAAACAGGTCTTCGGGGAAGGGTGGCCAGCCCAGCCTTTAAAGATTAAAACCCAACCGTCAGCTGCAATGCACACCAAGCCTTCCCGGGGGGGTGGGGTTGGGACGGGACCTGCCATTCATCTCCTTGCATTTGAAAAAATGCATTTAAATGTCAGAACGAAAATACACAAACAATGTTTTCTAACTGCAAAAAAACTCTTAACGCACCGCTTAGCCGAACGCCTCGGCCAAGACTGATGACGCTGGCCCTATCCATAAAATATACTACAAGTGATGACACAGAGGTCCCAGGAGGAAATGCATGTGTAGAAGTTACGTACGTGTGTGCATCTGAACTAATTTTATTTATTATTAATAAAATTTATCGGCCACCCATTGTCAGCATTCCAATTTATGATTTTCCCCAGCGCTGACATGAATGAGAGAAAGAGAAGCCTTGCTTTAATGCTGAGATGAACTTTCACTTAGTTTCCTGCTCCTTGGTAGATAACGTTACTTAGGTGATAGAGGGAGGGGGGAATTCCTGTGACTGGAAAGGGCTTGGGACGGAGAGATGGATCTGCATGATGGCCAATGAGACATTGGGGAATAAAGAGAGGAAAGGGAGGAGTTTGGAAGGAGATGCCAGTTCTGGCTGCACCAAGAGTTCAGGAATGACGTAGCTAATTCTTAAGTAAAGAAAAGTTTCATCAAAGACTTTGCGTTTGAGAATGAAGTTTATTTGAGATAACACCGAATCCTAACACCCATCTTACCAAAGACAATAAGGTAAAAGTTTCCCTTGCATATATGTGCTAGTCGTTCCCGACTCTAGGGGGCGGTGCTCATCTCCGTTTCGAAGCCGAAAAGCCACCTCTGTCTGAAGACGTCTCCGTGGTCATATGGCCGGCATGACTCACGGAACCCTCTTACCTTCCCACCAAAGGGGGTCCCTATTTTTTCTATTTGCATTTTTTAGGTGCTTTCGAACTGCTAGGTTGGCAGAAGCTGGGACAAGTCACAGGAACTCACCCCGTTCCACGGCACTAGGGATTCGAACCGCCGAACTGCTGACCTTTCAATTGACAAGCTCAGCATCTTAGCCACTGAGCGACCGTGTCCCTTTATACGTAAACGTTAAAACATAAATGTATTAAAATCAAAACCAACGCCAAAAAAGAATGAATGAAATCTGTTGATCTGCTGAATCTCTTCGCTTCTAATATTTTTGCCTCGCCCTCTTCTAACATTTCCCTTCTTTAACCCAAGCTTTATGATTTTTTTTTTTGTAATGTTTTTAACCGCAAACCTTTATTGAGACATGCCAGACCTTGGTGGCAGGTCTATTCAATTAAATCAACAAAACAGCATTAAATTCTGTCTCATCCCTAGCCTTGTGGTAGGCTTCAACTGTCGATCATCTTTTTCCTTCGTCTTTTTTTGGGGGGTGGGTGCGGGGTATCTACTTACCTGAGTTCCTCCCCATAAATATTTCCTCGCTCTCTAGCCCTGTCAGACCCAATTTAGGGGGAAAAAAAACCCCTGCCCGTTACAAATATTTTATAGGGCTCGAAAATGCAATGTATATAACTTCCCTTGAAACGCAGAAGAGGGGAGGGAGAGAAAAATCTATTATACAGTTTGGTCTAATTGAAATTCTACCATCGTTACTGAAAAAGGGAGGGGACGACTTAATTATTATTCCAGGAAAGTTGCAGTCCATTGTGGAGACCTCGCTGATCTTCTTCCGAAAGAATCAATCCTCTTTCATCTTTGATGAAGATGTTGAGTTGCCCTGAACTTGTTGGGGGAAAAAAAAAAAAAGGCTGGCAAAAATCTGAAGTCACCATGTAACAACGTCCGTGGCAGAATTAGGGATGAAAGAAATCGGCTAGCTGACCGTGGAAAATAAAAAACAAACCCCAACGAAACCCCGCCAATGAATTCCGTAGTGTTTTCATCAAAGCAACGTTTTCTCCCAGAAATATTTCTCAAAACAGAAATGGATCTCTAAATCAAAACACATATTTGAAAAGGAATTTGAGGAACATTAAGAGAAAGGCATATATCTCATTTGGGAACTACCGACTCTGTGTGCAGGAGAAATTTCAGACGGCGTTACTGCTAATTTATCCAACTAAACTATCCAGTGGAAGGAATGGAGTGAGTTGGTTTGGCGTTGGGGTTTAAGGCACCAAGATGGGAGACCGTGAGTTCAATTCCTGCCTAAGGCACAAACTGTGGTGGAATGTAGTCTGGATTCCCAGGAGGGAGAGAAGGGACCCTTCCTGGAGGACAAAGAACAGCAAGCTTGGAATGTCTGTTTAGGCAGGAAGTGGGCAAAAGTCAGTCCCTCCCTAGCAGTTGATGGAGTATATCCATAGTTATGCAGATTGTTGCTTTAGTCTGGCAAGATTCTGTCTGTAGGTGAACAAGAATAAAGAAACTACTGAGAGGTAACTGTATGTGTTGTTCTTGCCACTCTGTTTCTTTCAGGAGGAGGAGGAGGAGAAGAAGAGGAGGAGGATGGGGGGAGGAGGAGGAAGGAGAAGGGGGAAGGAGAAGGGAAGAAGAAGAAGAAGAAGAAGAAGAAGAAGAAGAAGAAGAAGAAGAAGAAGAAGAAGAAGAAGAAGAAGAAGAAGAAGAAGAAAGGGAAGGAGAAGGAGAAGGAGAAGGAGAGGAAGAAAGGGAAGGAGAAGGGGGAAGGAGAAGGGAAGAAGAAGAAGAAGAAGAAGAAGAAGAAGAAGAAGAAGAAGAAGAAGAAGAAGAAGAAGAAGAGGAGGAGGAGGAGGAGGAGGAGGAAGAAGAAGAAGAAGAAGAAGAAGAAGAAGAAGAAGAAGAAGAGGAAGAGGAAGAGGAAGAGGAAGAGGAAGAGGAAGAGGAAGAAGAAGAAGAAGAAGAAGAAGAAGAAGAAGAAGAAGAAGAAGAAGAAGAAGAAGAAGAAGAAGAAGAAGAAGAAGAAGAAGAAAGGGAAGGAGAAGAAGAAGACGAGGAGGGGGGTGTTTCAACCCTTTAAAAACTCTTACTCTCTGCAAACAGCATCACAATCCAGGGAGGGCGTGACTTCCGCGTGACTTTAATTCACTGTTAATTTCAGCTGCTAAGAATATGAACAAGAAATATCTCATTATAATAATATTAAAACCTGATCAATAATAACTCAGTAGATTAAGCACCACCACAAACATGATAAGATCTTGTTGTCGTGTGATACTAATTTCCTGAAAATATGTCACCAAGTCATATGGATCCGAGAAGAACATGACACCTAAATTTTGAAGTTTAGGACAATGAGTAGCAGATTCTCTAGCAACTTTTGGCAGTGCTTTTTCGTTTTTTTTAAAGAAAAGTTTATAATATAAAACACAAAAGGAAACAAAAACAAATAGTAGTAAAAATAGGGGAGGGAAAGGGGAAGAGAAGAGTGCAGAAAAGAAGGGGAAAAGAAAGAAAAGGCATTGACTCCCAACTCCCTTTGGTGCAATAAAATAAGATAGGGTTATTCTTGGACATGGTACCAAGTGCCCCGATGACAATGGGTATCACTGTGACATGTTTCATCCATAATTGCGTTGTTTCGATGGCCAGGTCGCGATATTTTGTGATTTTTTTTCCCAGTTCTTTTTCTTCGACTCTGGTGTCTCCTGGTACCGCGATGTCAATAAATTGTACGTTTCGGTTTTTGACAACTGTGATATCTGGCGTGTTGTGTTCCAAATGACGATCTGTCTGTATTCGAAAGTCCCACAAGATCTTTACTGTCTCATTTTCGGTAACTTTTTCCACTTTGTGCTTCCATGACTTTTCAGATACAGGTATGTTGTATTTTTTACATAATGACCAGTGGACCAATTTAGCAACTTGATCATGTCTGATGATGATGAGGAGGAGGAGGAGGAGGAGGAGGATTTTATGAGCCACAGTGGCACAGTGGTTAGAGTGCAGTATTGCAGTCTAATTCTGCCGACTGCCAATGGTTCAATCCTGGCCAGCTCAAGGTTGATTCATCCTTCCATCCATCCTTCCGAGGTGGGTCAAATGAGGACCCAGATTGTTGGGGGCAAGGGGCTGACTCTGTCAACCACTTAGAGAGGGCTGTAAAAGCACTGTGAAGCGGTATATAAATCTAAGGGCTATTGCTATTTATCTGACTGTCCCCCTGGATGTGGTCCTTCTTCCTGGTCATTTCCACACTCCGTTACATCTCCTCCCTCAACTTTATCAAAATGATGATGTCACTTTTTTCCAGTGCTGTTGTAACTTCAGACGGTCACTAAACCAGTAGTTGTAAGTCAAGAATTGCCTGTAAGAGCCGTTATACCGAATATACCTCACGTACAGTATCTGAAATGGGAGTTGATATTTTTCCTCCTCTACAATTTTTGGTTCCAAGCCATTCGTTCAATATAGTTTTGTTTTTTTCCCCCCTTTTCTCCCTCTCTCCTATCTTTTGGGAATCCTATCATCTGACCAGCTAATTCTACCATAACCTTTCTTGCCAATCACAGTTGGTAAGTCTTTATCCCTCTTTTAACAATTAAAATATGGTATTGATACAAATAAAGTCTGGCAGCTGCTTCCAAAGGTTTTTAATTGAATGATTATTGTATTAAATAACTGTTTTTAATGGAGCATGAACTTTTCAAATCATGACTGGGGAGCTATTGAAGTTCGGGCGAGTTTAGCAGGTATTAACAAGCCTTGAAAATTATAAAGTCATTATATGCATTATTATTTGAAATTTTACCCAGTAGGGTTATTTCCCCCCTCCCTTCTTTTTCTTTTTCCCCCCAAGCCAAGCATATTGGATCCTACCAAGAATATAAGAACAGGGAGTCTACATTAAGAGCGATACTATATGGATGCTATATGAAAGAGCCTTGATAGTACAGTGGTCTAAGCACCCTGTTATTAACACAGCTGCCTGCAATTACTGCTGGTTTGAATCTCTCCAAGGCTCAAGGTTGACTCAGCCTTCCATGAGGACCCAGTTTGTGGGGGCAATAAGCTGACTTTGTATAAATATACAAAAGTATGAAGGCTATTGCTTAACGCATTGTAAGCTGCCCTGAGTCTCCGGAGAAGGGCGGCATATAAATCATTTTTTTAAAAAAAAATATATGACACGGTTACTCTTCATGTTGAAAATAGTCTATGGAGACTCTCAGTCCTCCAGGTCATGACTCTCCCAAAGGTGATTTTTCAAGAGGCAGCTGGATTTTCTGATTTTTCTTTGAAGACATTTAGTTACTCATCTAAGAAGCTTCTTTAGCTTCAGAATGGAACAGCCCTCTCTCAACAGAAGGGAAGGGATACGATGCCATCCTCCATAGCAAGCTAAAAACGCACTTTAGATAATCTTCCAAGCAGCCACCTTGGAGGCACAGCAGACTAAAGCACTGTTAAGTAACACCAGCTGCCTGCAATTACTGCGAGTTCAAATCTCACCAGGCTCAAGGTTGACTCAGCCTGCCATCCTTCCGAGGTAGGTAAAATGAGGACCCGGATTGTGGGGGCAATAAACTGACTTTGTATAAAAAAAAGAACACCGCTTTGGGGGTGGGGGGCGAAAGCCCTCCTAAGCAGGTATATACAAAAAGTATGAAGGCTATTGCTTAACGCATTGTACGCCGCCCTGAGTCTAATCATGATGGTGGATATGGGAATATCAAGCAAGACGCATGGAAGGCTCCAGATTGAGGATGCTGCCCTAACAAGCTTTTGATATTTGAAGGTCTGCAAAACGTACTAAGGAGATGCTGTTTCCCCTCAAAGTCAAATTGATGTTTAGCGCGCTGCAATTCCTACACGGGGAGAAACCTGGGCATAATTGTAATTAGTCTATATTGCCCCAGGCACAATGGGAATTGCCAGTCCATATGCCACACTGATTCCTGCCTTCTGGAAGGGCATCTGTCATATTGGTGGTGCCAGAAGACGACATTAATCAGGGCAAGTCTCTCATTTCTCAAATAGCTGCCTTCTTTCCAAGGCCAGAAGTTGAGATGGGATTTAGAAAAGGGTGCTAACCCTATTTTATTTTCCCCTTCCCCAATATGGGCGGGGTGGATTTTGACTCTCAAAATCACGTAATATCCAGTTTGCCTTATGCAATCTTAAAGCAGACAGCTCCGACGGCCTTTCTTATCCCCTTCTGCGGGTTGTCCTTGGAGAAATTCTCATTTTAATTAGTCTTCTCGAGCTGGTTGTCACCCTGCCACAATACAGCCCAACTGGTTTATTACCTCCATTAAGGCTCCAATAACTTAACAAACAGATCAATAAACCATTATTACTTCCAGTCTTTCAAAAAAAGGAGAGGGGGGGGTGGGGAAACCGTGCCCTCCTTTTTCAGTCAAACTCAACCCAGCCCTGGTGAAATTTACAATTTCTCATCATCACGGAAGATGCGGTTGGGACAATTCATTAAAAGAATCCGCACTGCTGAAATAGCTCTTCCCTTTATGGGCGGAGAAGGATAAACAGAAGTTGAGCTAGTTAGGATCATCCTGAAAGTAGAAAGTAATCTCGGTGTTTATGGAGATTCTCAGTCGTCCAGGTCATAGTTGTCCCAAAAATGCTTTTTCAAAAGACAACTGGACTTGCAAGGGTGAAATCCAGCAGGTTTATTATTATTCAAATACTAATACAAGTACATCTGTAACAAAAATACATCCATGACAATGGTGAAATCCAAATTTTTTTAATACCGGTTCTGTGGACGTGGCTTGGTGGGCGTGGCAGGGGAAGGATACTGCAAAATCCCCATTCCCTCCCCACTCCTGGGAGAAGGATATTGCAAAATCTCCATTCCCACCCCACTCTGGGACCAGCCAGAGGTGATTTTTGCCGGTTCTCCAAACTACTCAAAATTTCCACTACTGGTTCTCCGGAACCTGCTGAATTTCACCCCTGGTCCATGATAATTGTACAATTCAACGTCGTTCCAACAGTACACAAATCTTATATTCTCAGATATTCCTTCTTGATCAAATATATGTAAACATAATTTATGTCTTATTTTGATCTGTATATTTCTTATTTTTTATTTTCTATCCATTGATACCAGTTTTTCCCAGGTGGAGTAATATTCTGAATCTTTCTTGTTATTTAATTCTATAGTAAGTTTGTCCATTTCTGCACGCTCAAAAATTTTCCGGATTATTACACGATCTGTCGGTGTAGTGGACATTTTCCAGGCTTGTGCGAGTACAATTCTCGCTGCTGTAATAATAATATGAATGATCAAATATTTAACCTTTTTAGGATATTTTTCCCTTAATGATCCCCAGAAGAAACAGTTCAGGCTTCAATTCTATTTGACAGTGTGTAATTTCATTTAAACATTTTTGTATTTTAAATCCAGTATTTTTTTTTATTTCTGGGCAAAGCCACCCTACATGAAAAAAAGTTAAGAGTTTTAAATTGTGGCAGGTCTGACAATGTGGGAAAAATCTTGGAGAGACCCTCCATAGTGCTCTGAAAATTAAAGGCTCTCTCTCTCTCTCTCTCTCTCTCTTTCTCTTTCTCTCTGTGTGTGTGTGTGTGTGTGTTTTCAGCTTCCAAACTTGCAAAATTCTGCCGTACAGTAAAACTCTTGTCTGGATTCATCAGCGGAACAGCTTGCCTCCAGAAGTTGTGAATGCTCCAACACTGGAAGTTATTTAGAAGAGATTGGACAACCATTTGTCTGAAATGGTATAGGGCCAAGATGGTGAACCTATGGCATGCGTGCGTGCCACGGGCACGTGGAACCATATCAGCGGGCACGCGAGCATTGCCCAGCTCATTTCCGGCGCACATGTGTGTGCCAGCCGGCTGAATTTTCGGCCTTCTAGGCCCACCGGAAGTTGGGAAACAGGCTCTGGGGGGCCTCTGGGGGTTTCGGGAAGGCTGTTTTCGCCCTCCCCAGGCCCCTAGAAAGGCTCTGGAGCCTGGGGAGAGCAAAAAACAGGCCTACTGGGGCCCCCCATGCCATCCAGTGCCAAAAGCAGGGGGAGTATGGAGGTTGTGCGGGGGAACGGGGTGCATTGAATTAGGCACACGACGGCAAAAAGGTTAGCCGTCACTGGTATAGGGTTTCCTGCCTGAGCAGGAGGTTGGACTAGAAGACCTCCAAGCTCCCTTCCAACTCTCGTCATTCTATTCTATTCTACTATAACCTCACCAGGCTGGCAGATCCAGAAGACTTCAAGTTAATTCCTTAAGGTACATTTTAGGTTCTGTGTCAGATTAATCAGTTTCCTTTTTAACAATTTCTGGAAGCTTCTCTCGAGTGTTGTCGTTGGTGGAGAATTAAGAGGTTTTGCAGCAAAAGAACGGGACGGCACCTAAGGGAGGAATTGATTGACTGGAAGAGAAAGTTGGGCTCCTCCAGGAGTCCCTCCTGTAACTACAAAGAGAGTTGTTTGAAAATGCAGCAATTTGGCAACGTAAAGGGAAAAGGGTGGCAGGGATGGGAAGAGCGAGCTGACAAACAAGTGATTCCGAACGAGCTCGGAAGAGAAAAGAACTGCCTTTTAATTATATGATTTTTTTTTGTTGTTGTTTCCTGGATGAATTTATTTCTGACAGTTTCGTAAGATGACAAGAGAGTGCATTTTATATGCATAAAGGAAAAAAGAGAGAGCGAAGAAGCTACCCATTATTCAATCCCGACTGTTAAGGCATAAGGATTGGAAATGATTTTTTAATACAGTTTTAAAATTTTATGTTTATTGTCAGGATATTAAAAAAAATAAAAAATAAAGTAAAACCTCCCAGCAATTACCAAATCGCAAAGCTCTTAAATCAGTTCCTTCCTTCCTTTCTTTTTTTCCTTCCCCCCCCGCCCCTCCTGACAGAAATAACAATAAAATAGGTTTGTTTGTTTGTTTTATTCCACATCTTTTTACTGTGCAGATTGATGAGGCTTTAAGTGACTGTTTAGGGACTTTACAAGGGGGAAAAATCAAGTAACTTTGATGTCAATGAATCATTTGTCGCTCAGCATGAATAATTGGTTGCAACTGTGCCTCCGCTAGTCCTTTTCAAAGGAGCCCACAGTAGGGCTTAAAAATTGGCGAATCTTTTTGTGAATTTGCAATATTTCAGCATAAATAGGACTTAAAAAGCGATCTCTTTGTGCTGAAGGTGTTTTGCAAGGAGGGAACTGGGTAAAATTCCTCCAAGCAGGTAGCAGAAGGACAGGAGAACTGAGGGCAGTATCAAGAGAGCAATCAGCCTAGAATCGTTACATTCCCACAAATCCCCAACCCCTCTTGAATTCCATTGAATTCTCTTATCTACTAACAATTCAGTGCTGTCCATTAGTTGACTAGATTCTTGTATAAACTATATATATGAACTATACATCAGTTTATAGATTATAATTTTTATTGTATAAAAATTTATTTGATATCAGTTTATAAAATAATAATATAGTTTATAAAATAAACATTTATTTTGTTTTATATCCGTTTCTAGATTATAGTTTATGTGTAAAGGCAACCGGGGTGATTTTTACTGGTTCGGCAAACTGATTCAAATCATCCCTACTGGTTCGCCCGATCCATTCTGATCTAGTCGAATCTCACCCTTGAGTTCTAGTTATAAACATAAACATAAACGAATGAAGTAAGTACAGATAAGACCCTTGATAGTACAGTGGTTTAGTGCACCCTGTTATTAAGACCAGCTGCCTGCAATTTCTGCTGGTTCGAATCTCTCCAAGGCTCAAGGTTGACTCAGCCTTCCATCCTTTCTAAGGTAGATGAAATGAGGACCCAGTTTGTGGGGGCAATAAGCTGACTTTGTATAAAATATACAAAAGAATGAAGGCTATTGCTTAACGCATTGTAAGCCGCCCTAAGTCTCCGGAGAAGGGCGGCATATAAATCAAAATTAAAAAAAAAAAAAAAGATAAATGGGGACAGTAAGACAGAGACGGTAGGCACGCTGGTGCGCTTATGCACGCCCCCTTTACGGACCTCTTAGGAATGGGGTGAGGTCCACCGTAGACCGTTTGAGGTTGAAGCTGTGAGGGTTTGAGGCTGTAACAACGGAGTCGGGTAGAGCATTCCAGGTGTTGCTGAACTCTGTTGCTGAAGTCGTATTTTCTGCAATCGAGTTTGGAGCGGTTTACCTTGAGTTTGTATCGATTGTTTGCCCGTGTATTATTGCAGTTGAAGCTGAAGTAGTCGTTGACAGGTAGGAGGTTGTAGCAGACAATTTTGTGTACTATGCTTAGATCGGACCGCAGGCAGCGCAGTTCCAGATTGTCCAAGCCCAGAATTTCAAGCCTGGTGGCATAAGGGATTCTATTGTGAGCAGAGGAGTGGAGGACTCTTCTCATGGAATACCTCTGGACCCGCTCAATCGTGTTAATGTCCGATATGCAGATATTTCCATACAACTTGGTGCCTCCAAAAGAGCGGTGAAATCCCCCCCGGGTTCTATCCGGTTTGCTAAACCGGTAGTGCCGGTGTCCACCCACCCGCTGGGATGTCATTACATCCCATTTTTTTTACTATCTGCGCGTGCGCGGAAAGTTCTGTGCATGCGCAGAAGAAGCACTCCCGCGTGTAGCATACATGCTCCCGGACTCCCACTCCTGTTCCCAAACCAGTAGCGAAAGTAAGTGGAATTCACCGCTGCTCCAAAGTATAAGGGACGCAGCTTGCTGGGATGGGCCAACGTTTGAGAAGAAGTTGGCAATGCGAGGTTGATTTAAGGAACGATCCTTTGGAGGCCTGGCAGAGGACAGTGAGAACGGAACCCGCCTCCTTTTGGAGATGGCTTCTGTCCATTCAGACACATGTTAGGCAAGGGAAACGGGCAGGCCTGAACGCTGGAGGTGCAATTTATTTCCGCTACCAAATGGATTGGTGATATTTCATGACAAAACAGAGCCTGAGGTGGCTATGAAGGTCAGCCCATCAGAGAGAGAAATAAATCGTATCGGATTACAGCTTCCCATTATGGGAGCTATTTATAGCTTGCTTCTTTGAAAACTCTCTTGGAATTTGGTTGGGGGATGGCGGGGGGGGGGGGGGCTTGGGCTTCTCAATTAAAGAATCGCAGCTCAAAAGTCCCTTGGGAGGAACTGGCCCACCCTGGCATGGAGGCATCTCTAAGCAAGTTCCGTTCGCAAGGGGGAGGGGAAAAAAAAAACCCCAGCCAGATAGTCATAAGATGAAGAGAGAGCCTGAATCTTAGAGATACTTTCATCTCATCAAAGTGGGCAGTATTTCATTGGGTGGAGCCTGGACAGGAGAGTGTTTGAAGCTCAGGGTTGAATTGTGGGGTTGGCGGTTTCCTTGTAGATGTTTCATGACCCAGCCGGGTTACATCATCAGTGCACAAATATCGGCAAGGAAACTGAGAAGCTCAGAGAGCACCAAGGACTCCAGAAAATGTCACTTGATAGTGAGATGGGTGGCATATAACTTTAAGAAGTAGGGTAGGTAGGGTAGAATAGAATAGAATAGAATAGAATAGAATAGAATAGAATAGAATAGAATAGAATAGAATAGAATAGAATGTAGAGTAGAGTAGAGTAGAGTAGAGTAGAATAGAATAGAATAGAATAGAATAGAATAGAATAGAATAGAATGTAGAGTAGAGTAGAGTAGAGTAGAGTAGAGTAGAGTAGAGTAGAATAGAATAGAATAGAATAGTTCATTGAATTGCATAAAAACCAGCCGATTATCTTAGCAAGTTGGTTACATTAGACCAACATAAACCATCATCTGATTTGTGTGTGTGTGTGTGTGTGTGTGTGTGTGTGTGTGTGTGTGTGAAGCAGACCCAGCCTTTGTATTTGATTAATCTCAGTTTCAGTTAAATACACTGTGGGGTTAACACCGGTCCTAAAACTCCAGATGTCATTCTCTCTTGTTGAGCTGAAAAACAAGCGTTCAGCACCCCAAAATCTAGAACGTCCGTTTCCCTTTCCTGTTCGTAAATTCCCACTTGAATGGCAACCAGATAGCAGTCGCTCTGTTGAATATGAAGCACAACTTTCACACCTACAAATTCTCCCCTTCCCTTCCCCCAACCTTTGAAAACTCTACTTCCCAATCAACAAACTGAAAAAAAAAAGGCCAATTTGGTGACAGAATGTCGTCTTTAAACATGTCTTGTTTCCAAATTCCGTCGCCTTATCTCGAAATGGCTCGCCCCACTGACAAACCTTAAGCCGATCAATATTAAAAGCAGCAAGACAGCGTAAATAAAAGGGGTGCTTGAATTAATTGATCGCACCCTGGCAATCCTGCTAAAAGCTTGAGTGAAAATTACTGCATTGACCTCATGTCAAATATATATATATATAAATATGCCATCAGAGCAGGCTTGAGTTCAATGAAAGAATTTCCACAAATGAATGTCAGTGGCTTGTCCATCCTTGCATCAGAGATCAAAGAGCCTGGATAGCTCTGCAGACAAGACACTGTAATTTAACACCAACTGTCTGCAATTAAAGTAAGTTCGAATCTCGCCAGGCTCAAGGTTGACTCAGCCTTCCATCCTTTCTAAGGTAGGTAAATTGAGGACCCAGTTTGTGGGGGCAATAAGCTGACTTTGTATAAAATATACAAAAGTATGAAGGCTATTGCTTAACGCACTGTAAGCCGCCCTGAGTCTCCGGAGAAGGGCGGCATATAAATGAAATTAAAAAAAAAAAAAAAGAACGGAATTGCTCCTCTTGCTGAAGATGCAGGCGGGGTGAGGACCTATTTGAGAGAAGAAAGGCAATATTAGGAAGGAAGGTGGGAACGAGGGAGGGAGGAAGAGAACAGGGAAGGAGGGAGGAAGGAAGGAGGGTGAAAAGGAGTGAGGAAGGAAGGAGGGAGGGAGGAAGGAAGGAGGATGGGAAGGAGGGAGGAAGAAAGGAAATAGGGAGAATATAGGGAGGGAGGAAGGGAGGTGGGAAAGAAGGAAGGAAGGAGGGAGGAGGGAGGAAGGAGGAAGGAGGGTGGGAAGGAGGGAGGGAGGAAGGAAGGAAATATGGAAAATATAGGGAGGGAGGGAGGAAGGAAAGAAGGGAGGGAGGGAGGGAGGGAGGGAGGAAGAGGAGGGAGGGAGGAGGCAGGGAGGGAGGGAAGGGGGAGGGAGGGAGGGAGGAAGAGAGGAAGGAGGGAGGAAGGAAGAAGGCAGGGAGGGAAGGAGGAAGGAAGGAGGGTGGGAAGGAGGGAGGAAGGGAGGAAGAAAATATGGAAAAATAGGGAGGGAGGGAGGAAGGAAAAAAAAGCTAACCCCTAAATGAAATAGGTTTTTCTAAGACGTTCTTCAGATGTTCTTCATAGCTTATTTATGGTCTCTTTTAGACAGGAGAGCTCAATCTGTAAATGTTCCTGCCCAGGTAAAGAACAAGATGGCATTTGCTCTCCTTTAATAAATAGAAATGTTCCAGTGTGTCCTTGAACACAGACACCAGAAAAAAAGAAAAAGAAAAATTCTTATCTAGCCTTCCTTCATCTCTTCCTCCCCTTTCTTCAGTAACCAAGTTAATTACTGAAGTTCAGAAAGTTAACTAAGGCTGTAGAAACCTGGTGTTTATTTTGCTTGGACAGCTGAAAACAGAGGACTCCAAAGCTGGCAACTTGAAGACTTGTGGATTTCAACTCCCAGAATTCCAACGTTAAGATTTGTGGACTTCAAGTTGTGGACTTCACCTCCCAGAATTTAACACTTGTGGACCTCAACTCCCAGAATTTAAGACTTGAGGACCTCAACTCCCAGAATTTAAGACTTGAGGACCTCAACTCCCAGAATTTAAGACTTGTGGACCTCAACTCCCAGAATTTAAGACTTATGGACCTCAACTCCCAGATTTTAAAACTTGTGGACCTCAACTCCCAGAATTTAATACTTGAGGACCTCAACTCCCAGAATTTAATACTTGAGGACCTCAACTCCCAGAATTTAATACTTGAGGACCTCAACTCCCAGAATTTAATACTTGAGGACCTCAACTCCCAGAATTTAACACTTGAGGACCTCAACTCCCAGAATTTAATACTTGAGGACCTCAACTCTCAGAATTTAACACTTGTGGGCATCAACTCCCAGAATTCCCTAGCCAAGCAGTGTAATTCTGGGATTTGAAGTCCACAAAGTCTTAAAGTTGCCAAGTTTGGAGACCCCTGCCTGAGAACACTCGTTCATAAGATCTTTATATTTTAATCCCCTCTTCCTTCAACTCTTTGCTTGGTTTCAGAGGCATTATTCGTCCTCCTGCCCCCAACCCTCAACCATTTTACGCAGCAGTTGTTGACTTTTCTTGGAGACTTCTTCAGAGGTCCAGAACCGGCATAAAAGTCATCACAAATGGACCATTAACACACACCCCGCACACTTTTGGCTTGATGAGCATGAATTGCTGGTTCTTTCCACCTGCTTTTTGAGTGCTGAAAATTAGAACGGGCTTGTGCCCTTGTGTGTGATTGTGTGTTTTGTGTGTGTTTTGTGTGTGTGTGTGTGTGTGTGTGTGTGTGTAGAACGAGGAGGTTGTAAGAGAAATACAACGACAGGTACAGCTGGCTGCCTTTGTGGGTGCTAATTGCACGGCATGGAAGGATTTGCGAAACGCATTCTGTTTTGCCCTGAAGGACAACATTGTGCAAATCATATTACTGTATGCGGAGAAATTGGTAACACTTGGCATTATGGCTCCTTTTATAAATACCCTATTATTTATGAAATTAAATTAAATGGCACTTGATAGCAATCTGTTTCCCCCCACCCCACCCCATCCGCCCTCCCACTTCCGTGCCAGAGTGCTGTTTTTAAATGCTACCTCTACCGTTGCAAAATAATCTATTAGATCCTGGGAGTCTATCACGTAGTGGAAGAATTTATTGTCCGTGTATTTTATAACATACTGTGTGTTAACACTGGGAAACAAATAGGCAATTCCCAAGATAATAAAACGCAGCCTCCTTTTTTGGGGGGTGGTTGTTTTTATTGTGTAGTACTTTGCAACAAGTTATTATGGGCTTAGGATGGTGTGTTTGGCGATGGTTGTGACAAGTTGTGACTGTCTCGGAAAAAGGGATTTGCGCTACCCATTCTCGAACTTGCAACCCCCAGGGTCATGCGGTAACACCGGGCAGTGTTAGAAGAGTGTAGAAAAGAATAGAATAGAATAGAATAGAATAGAATAGAATAGAATAGAATAGAATAGAATAGAATAGAATAGAATAGAATTCTTTATTGGCCAAGTGTGATTGGACACACAAGGAATTTGTCCTTGGTGCATAAGCTCTCACCGTACATAAAAGATATATTCGTCAAGAATCATAAAGTACAACACTTAATGATAGTCATAGGGAACAAATAAGCAATCAAATCATATTAGGAAACAATCAATATAAATCGTAAGGATACCAGCAACAAGGTTACAGTCATCCAGTCATAAGTTGGAGGAGATGGGTGATAGAACAATGAGAAGATTAATAGTAATAGTAATGCAGCCTTAGTGAATAGTTTGACAGTGTTGAAGGAATTAGGTGTTTAGCAGAGTGATGGCATTCGGGGGAAAAAACTGTTCTTGTGTCTAGTTGTTTTGGTGTGCAGTGCTCTATAGCGTCGTTTTGAAGGTAGGAGTTGAAACAAGTTATGTCCAGGATGCGAGCGGTCTGTAAATACCAGGATGATGTGGTGTGTAAGGAAGGATGGAAATGAAAGGGTGAACCTCTTCGGTAGGCTGGGTTTGCAACCGGGGTCAAAACCCAGAAAACGAATCTCCAATTCATTGATTTGCTACCTTCCACTGTACGTCAAACATTCTTTCCATTTATCCTCATCGTTCGGCCAAATATGACTGGCTGTGTATCCTTTGGGTTCCACCACGGGCTGCATCTCGACCAGCTTTGCTCACCTTGATGATTACGGAGGTCTCAGCAGGTGGCAGAATCTGGGTTAGGTTGTCTGGAGACTAAAACATATGAAGAACGGTTACATGAACTGGGCATGGCTAGTCTAG